>NC_042986.1:36639262-36691762 GCF_901001165.1 Salmo trutta | reverse complement strand
ATGGCTTTAGAAGCTTCAGATAGGCGAATTGACATCATTTGACACATTTGAGTCAATTGGAGGTGTACCTGTGGATGTATTTCAAGGCCTACCTTCAAACTCAGTGCCTCTTTGCTTGACATCATGGGAAAATCAGAAGAAATCAAGACCTCAGAAAAACAATGGTAGACCTCCACAAGTCTGGTTCATCCTTGGGAGCAATTTCCAAACGCCTGAAGGTGCCACGTTCATCTGTACAAACAATAGTAAGCAAGTATAAACACCATGGGACCACGTAGCCGTCATACCGCTCATGAAGGAGACGCGTTCTGTCTCCTAGAGATGAATGTACTTTTGTGCGAAAAGTGCAAATCAATCTCAAAACAACAGCAAAGGACCTTTTGGAGGGAAACATGTACAAACGTATCTATATCCAGTAGTAGCTAGTAGTAGCAGCAGTAGCAGAAATAGCAGTAGTAGTAGTAGTCATAGCAGTAGTAACAGTAGTAGCAATAGCAGTAGTAGTAGTAGTCATAGCAGTAGCAGCAGTAGCAGAAATAGCAGTAGTAGTAGTAGTCATAGCAGTAGTAACAGTAGTAGCAATAGCAGTAGTAGTAGTAGCAGTAGTAGTAGCAGTAGCAGTAGCAGTAGTAGCAGCAGTAGTAGCTGTAGCAGTAGTAACAGTAGTAGTAGCAGTAGTGCTAGTAGCAATAGTAGTAGTAACAGCAGTAGCAGCAATATTAGCAGTAGTAGTAGTAACAGTAGTAGCAGCAGTAGTAGCAGTAGCAGAAGTAGCAGTAACAGTAGTAGTAGTAGTAGTCGCCATAGTAGTAGTAACAGCAGTAGTAGTAGTAGTAGTAACAGCAGTAGTAGTAGTAGCAGTAGTAGTAGTAACAGCAGTAGTAGTAGTAACAGTAGTTTAAAAAAATATATATATATTTTACCTTTTTTATTTAACCAGGTAGGCGAGTTGAGAACAAGTTCTCATTTACAACTGCGACCTGGCCAAGATAAAGCAACGCAGTGTGACACAGACAACAACACAGAGTTACACATGGAGTAAACAAACAAGCCAATAACACAATAAACAAGTCAATGATACAGTAGAAAAAAGAAAGTCTATATACAGTGTGTGCAAAAGGCATGAGGAGGTAGGCAAAAAATAGGCCATAAGAGCAAATAATTACAATTTAGCAGATTAACACTGGAGTGATAAATGAGCATATGAAGATGTGCATGTAGAGATACTGGTGTGCAAAAAGAGCAGAAAAGTAAATAAAATAAAAACAGTAAGGGGATGAGGTAGGTAGATAGGGTGGGCAATGTACAGATGGGCTATGTACAGCTGCAGCGATCGGTTAGCTGCTCAGATAGCTGATGTTTAAAGTTGGTGAGGGAAATAAAAGTCTCCAACTTCAGCAATTTTTGCAATTCGTTTCAGTCACTGGCAGCAGAGAACTGGAATGAAAGGCGGCCAAATGAGGTGTTGGCTTTGGGGATGATCAGTGAGATATACCTGCTGGAACGTGTGCTACGGGTGAGTGTTGTTATCGTGACCAGTGAACTGAGATAAGGTGGAGCTTTACCAAGCATAGACTTATAGATGACCTGGAGCCAGTGGGTCTGGCGACGAATATGTAGCGAGGGCCAGCCAACTAGAGCATACAGGTCGCAGTGGTGGGTGGTATAAGGTGATTTGGTAATAAAACGGATGGCACTGTGATAGACTGCATCCAGTTTGCTGAGTAGAGTATTGGAAGCTATTTTGTAGATGACATCGCCGAAGTCGAGGATTGGTAGGATAGTCAGTTTTACTAGGGTAAGTTTGGCGCCATGAGTGAAGGAGGCTTTGTTGCGAAGTAGAAAGCCGATTCTAGATTTGATTTTGAATTGGAGATGTTTAATATGAGTCTGGAAGAAGAGTTTACAGTCTAGCCAGACACCTAGGTATTTGTAGTGGTCCACATATTCTAGGTCAGAACCGTCCAGGATGGTGATGCTAGTCGGGCGGGCGGGTGCGGGCAGCGAACGGTTGAAAGCATGCATTTGGTTTTACTAGTGTTTAAGAGCAGTTGGAGGCCACAGAAGGAGAGTTGTATGGCATTGAAGCTGGTTTGGAGGTTAGTTAACACAGTGTCCAAGGAAGGGCCAGAAGTATACAGAATGGTGTCGTCTGCGTAGAGGTGGATCAGGGAATCGCCCGCAGCAAGAGCGACATCATTGATATATACAGAGACAAGAGTCGGCCCGAGAATTGAACCCTGTGGTACTCCCATAGAGACTGCCAGAGGTCCGGACAACATGCCCTCCGATTTGACACACTGAACTCTGTCTGCAAAGTAGTTGGTGAACCAGGTGAGGCAGTCATTAGAAAAACCAAGGCTATTGAGTCTGCCGATAAGAATACGGTGATTGACAGAGTCGAAAGCCTTGGCCAGGTCGATGAAGACGGCTGCACAGTACTGTCTTTTATCGATGTCGGTTATGATATCATTTAGTACCTTGCGCGTGGCTGAGGTGCACCCGTGACCGGCTTGGAAACTGGATTGCACAGCGGAGAAGGTACGGTGGGATTCGAAATGGTCAGTGATCTATTTATTAACTTGGCTTTCGAAGACTTTGGATAGGCAGGGCAGGATGGAAATAGGTCTGTAACAGTTTGGGTCTAGGGTGTCACCCCCTTTGAAGAGGGGGATGACCGCGGCAGCTTTCCAATCTTTAGAGATCTCATCTGCTATCTGGATTTGGGTGAAGGAGAAGCTGGGGAGGCTTGGGCGAGTAGCTGCAGGGGGTGCAGGGCTGTTGCAGTAGTAGCAGTAGTAGTAGTAGCAGTAGTAGTAGTAGCAGTAGCAGCAGTAACAGTAGTAGTAGTAGCAGAAGTAGTGGTAACTATAGTAGCAGTAGTAGCAGTAGTAGTAGTAGCAGTAGTAGAAGTAGCAGTAGTAGTAGTAGTAGCAGCAGTAGCAGCAGTAACAGTAGTCATAGCAGTAGTAGTAGTAGCAGTAGTAGTGGTGACTATAGTAGCAGTAGTAGTAGTAGCAGTAGTAGCAGCAGTAACAGTAGTCATAGCAGTAGTAGTGGTAACTATAGTAGCAGTAGTAGCAGTAGTAGTAGTAGCAGTAGTAGAAGTAGCAGTAGTAGTAGTAGTAGCAGCAGTAGCAGCAGTAACAGTAGTAGCAGCAGTAGCAGCAGTAGCAGTAGTAGTGGTAACTATAGTAGCAGTAGAAGCAGAAGTAGCAGCAGCAGTAGCAGTAGTAGCAGTAGTAGTGGTAACTATAGTAGCAGTAGTAGTAGTAGCAGTAGTAGCAGTAGTAGCAGCAGTAACAGTAGTCATAGCAGTACTCGTAGTAGTAGCAGTAGTAGTAGTAGCAGCAGTAGTGGTAACTATAGTAGTAGTAGTAGTAGCAGTAGTAGTAGTTACTGTAGTAGCAGTAGTAGCAGTAGTATAAGTAGCAGCAGTAGCAGCAGTAGCAGCAGTAACAGTAGTAGTAGTAGTAGTAGTAGTAGCAGTAGTAGTGTTAACTATAGTAACAGTAGTCGTAGCAGTAGTCATAGTAGCAGTAGTAGTAGTAGTAGTAGTAGTAGCAGTAGTAGTAGTAGTAGTAGCAGTAGTAGCAGTAGCAGTAGTAGCAGTAGTAGCAGCAGTAACAGTAGTCGTAGCAGTAGTAGTGGTAACTATAGTAGCAGTAGTAGAAGTAGCAGCAGTAACAGTAGTCGTAGCAGTAGTAGCAGTTGTAGTGGTAACTATAGTAGCAGTAGTAGCAGTAGTAGTAGTAGCAGTAGTAGTAGTTACCGTAGTAGCAGTAGCAGCAGAAGCTGTACTATCAGTAGCAGCAGTAGCACTTGGATAGCAATAGCCTTTTAGTTCCCCTGCTAATGTTTTCATCGATCGGTCTGTTTGTTTGTTAGTACACTACACCGCCAACAGTTGAATCATGACTATTGATGTACTTGTCTGTGACATTTAGCCCTCCACCTCCACCACCCAGCCTTTCCTCCCTCCCTCTATCCCTCCCCCTCCTTCCACCCTTCAACAAGAAAAACAAATAATAAATTGTGCAGATGAAACTAATTAGATTTGATGTAACTAAGTTAATTGAATGTCCTTTTATGCCTGTGCCCCACCATGCAGGCTTCTTTGGGAAGTACCTGAATGAGTACAACGGTTCCTATATTCCTCCTGGGTGGAGAGAATGGGTGGGGCTGGTCAAGAACTCCCGCTTCTACAACTACACCCTGTGCAGGAATGGAGTCCGCGAGAAACATGGCTGCGAGTACCCTAAGGTCTGTATAATACGTCTCTCTGTGTGTGTGTGTGTGTGTGTGTGTGTGTGTGTGTGTGTGTGTGTGTGTGTGTGTGTGTGTGTGTGTGTGTGTGTGTGTGTGTGTGTGTGTGTTCTTTCTCTCGTGCTGTGCCCTGCCTGTGAGTTATCCATCTCAACTGAGTTTGCCAGTGTCATCCTCATCAATCAGTCAAGGACTTTTCATTGTCCTACATTAACTCCTCTTCTCTCAAGATATTTCCCAACAATATAGATGTATCTATCTGTCCTGTTTCCCACCACCACCTGGCCCCAGTTTAGTTCCAGTTGTGCCTGCCAACCCTTGCCAGGAATAGGTGCCTCCCACAGAAGAGAGGGATGGGAGGGGAAACTGGAGGAAGGGAGGGCTGGTTTGGTTTATGGCATGAACACTGCCCTGCAGATGTACACAACCTATTCACTAAAGGCCTCCTCTCCATCCCCCACTGGCACTATCTCAGAGAGAGGGTGACAGAGAGACGGGGAGGAAGATGAGTGTGGAGTTCTGACTCCATATTCCCTTGGCTTGGTCTCAGAGCTGGAACCCTGGTCCTTGTCATTCCTTCAGTCGGCTTGGTCTCAGAGGTGGAACCCTGGTTCTTGTCATTTCTTCAGTCGGCTTGGTCTCAGAGCTGGAACCCTGGTTCTTGTCATTCCTTCAGTCGGCTTGGTCTCAGAGGTGGAACCCTGGTCCTTGGCATTCCTTCAGCCTCCATTGTCATGTCTGAATAGAGAAAGGGATCTCTTTGAAGACATTGTTAACTGTAATAGTACATCAGCTTCACCTGTGAAGTGATGAAACGTTTTAATTCAAACTAGCAAAGGGTGACTTGCAAAAAGCATTTCAGGAGAATCAAGCTGATACACAGACATTTGTGGAAAGTGTATTTACTGATGTCCCAATTCTTTGTGTGGATGTTAAATCAGCGTTTCGTCCATCTGCAGGACTACTTTACGGACCTCATCACAGAGGACAGCATCAACTACTTCCGCACGTCTAAGAGGATGTACCCTCACCGGCCAGTGATGATGGTGATGAGCCATGCAGCCCCCCATGGGCCGGAGGACTCAGCACCTCAGTACAGCACTGCCTTTCCCAACGCATCCCAGCACATGTGAGTGTCTGACACACACACACACACACACACACACATACTGAAATGGGTTTACTGTGTAAGTGAAACAAGATCATAACATCAATCTGACTCATGCACTTGCAAAAACAGAACATGAACATTTTATGCAGTGAGGTTTTTATCAAATGGAGGCTTGGATGTGAGGCTATCGGGTATAAAACAAGGTAACTTGCATCAATGAGTAATGTTGAAAAATAGATATGATTCTTTAAAAAATATGTCTTTTTTGTTCTCTCCTTCTTAGAACTGTGTCTCTCTTAAAGACATACCTACTCATTCAAGGGTTTTTCTTTATTTTTACTATTTTCTACATTGTAGAATAATAGTGAAGACATCAACACTATGAAATAGCACATATGGAATTACAGTGAGGGAAAAAAGTATTTAACCCTTGCTGATTTTGTACGTTTGCCCACTGACAAAGAAATCATCAGTCCATCATTTTAATGGTAGGTTTATTTGAACAGTGAGAGACAGAATAACAACAAAAAAATCCAGAAAAATGCATGTCAAAAATGTTATAAATTGATTTGCATTTTAATGAGGGAAATAAGTATTTGACCCCTCTGCAAAACATGACTTAATACTTGGTGGCAAAACCCTTGTTGGCAATCACAGAGCTCAGACGTTTCTTGTAGTTGGCCACCAGGTTTGCACACATCTCAGGAGGGATTTTGTCCCACTCCTCTTTGCAGATCTTCTCCAAGTCATTAAGGTTTCGAGGCTGACATTTGGCAACTCGAACCTTCAGCTCCCTTCACAGATTTTCTATGGGATTAAGGTCTGGAGACTGGCTAGGCCACTCCAGGACCTTAATGTGCTTCTTCTTGAGCCACTCCTTTGTTGCCTTGGCCGTGTGTTTTGGGTCATTGTCATGCTGGAATACCCATCCACGACCCATTTTCAATGCCCTGGCTGAGGGAAGGAGGTTCTCACCCAAGATTTGACGGTACATGGCCCCGTCCATCGTCCCTTAGATGCGGTGAAGTTGTCCTGTCCCCTTAGCAGAAAAACACCCCCAAAGCATAGTGTTTCCACCTCCATGTTTGACGGTGGGGATGGTGTTCTTGGGGTCATAGGCAGCATTCCTCCTCCTCCAAACACGGCGAATTGAGCTGATGCCAAAGAGCTCCATTTTGGTCTCATCTGACCACAACACTTTCACCCAGTTGTCCTCTGAATCATTCAGATGTTCATTGGCAAACTTCAGACGGGCATGTATATGTGCTTTCTTGAGCAGGGGGACCTTGCGGGTGCTGCAGGATTTCAGTCCTTCACGGCATAGTGTGTTACCAATAATATGATTCCATATTAGAGGTCGACCGATTAATCAGAATGGCCGATTAATTAGGGCCGATTTCAAGTTTTCATAATAATCGGTAATCGGTATTTTTGGCAACCGATTTGCCGATTTAAAAAAATTATATATATATATATATTTTTTTTTTACACCTTTATTTAACTAGGCAAGTTAGATTAAGAACACATTCTTTTATTCAATGACGGCCTAGGAACAGGGGTTAACTGCCTTGTTCAGGGGGATTCGGGGATTCGTTTTTGCAACCTTCCGGTTACTAGTCCAACGCTCTAACCACCTGCCTTACATTGCACTCCACGAGGAGCCTGCATGTCAGGCTGACTACCTGTTACTCGAGGGCAGCAAGAAGCCAAGGTAAGTTGCTAGCTAGCATTAAACTTATCTTATAAAAAACTAGCAATCTTAACATAATCACTAGTTAACTACACATGGTTGAGATATTACTAGTTTATCTAACGTGTCCTGCGTTGCATATAATCGATGCGGTGCCTGTTAATTTCTCATCAAATCACAGCCTACTTCGCCAAACGGGTGATGATTTAACAAGCGCATTTGCGAAAAAAGCACTGTCGTTGCACCAATGTACCTAACCGTAAACATCAATGCCTTTCTTTAAAATCAATACACAAGTATATATTTTTAAATCTGCATATTTAGTTAATATTGCCTGCTAACATGAAATTGTGTCACTGCTCTTGTGTTCATTGCCTGGCTCGTTGCGAACTAATTTGCCAGAATTTTACGTAATTATGACATACCATTGAAGGTTGTGCAATATAACAGGAATATTTAGATTTAGGGATGCCACCCGTTAGATAAAAGACGGAACGGTTCCGTATTTCACTGAAAGAAAAAAACGTTTTGTTTTCGAGATGATAGTTTCCGGATTCTACCATATTAATGACCTAAGGCTCGTATTTCTGTGTGTTTATTATATTATAATTAAGTCTATGATTTGATAGAGCAGTCTGACTGAGCGGTGGTAGGCACCAGCAGGCTCGTAAGCATTCATTCAAACAGCACTTTCGTGCGTTTTGCCAGCAGCTCTTCGCAATGCAATGCATGTTTATGACTTCAAGCCTGTCAACTCCCAAGATTAGGCTGGTGTAACCGATGTGAAATGGCTAGCTAGTTAGCGGGTGCGCGCTAATAGCGTTTCAAACGTCACTCGCTCTGAGACTTGGAGTAGTTGTTCCCCTTGCTCTACATCGGTAACGCTGCTTCGAGGGTGGCTGTTTTCGATGTGTTCCTGGTTTGAGCCCAGGTAGGAGCGAAGAGAGGGACGGAAGCTATACTGTTACACTGGCAATACTAAAGTGCCTATAAGAATATCCAATAGTCAAAGGTATATGAAATACAAATGGTATAGAGAGAAATAGTCCTATAATTCCTATAATAACTACAACCTAAAACATCTTACCTGGGAATATTGAAGACTCATGTTAAAAGGAACCACCAGCTTTCATATGTTCTGAGCAAGGAACTTAAACGTTAGCTTTCTTACATGGCACATATTGCACTTTTACTTTCTTCTCCAACACTTTGTTTTGCATTATTTAAACCAAATTGAACATGTTTCATTATTTATTTGAGGCTAAATTGATTTTATTGATGTATTATATTAAGTTAAAATAAGTGTTCATTCAGTATTGTTGTAATTGTCATTATTACAAATAAATAAACCAAAAAAAATCGGCCGATTAATCGGCAGTGGCTTTTTAGGCCCTCCAATAATCGGTAGCGGTATCGGCGTTGAAAAACCATAATCGGTCGACCTCTATTCCATATGTGTTATTTCATAGTTTTGATGTCTTCTTTGATATCTTCTTTTTATTATTCTACAATGTAGAAAATAGTAAAAATAAAGAAAAACCCTTGAATGAGTAGGTGTGTCAAAAATTTTGATTGGTACTGTATATATATATATATATATATATATATATATACAGTACCAATCAATAGTTTGCACACACCTACTCATTCAAGGGTTTTTCTTTATTTATATTATATTTCCACACTATGAGGTTGGAATAATACTGTAAAATTGTGAAAATTATGATAATGTCCTTTCCTTGTAAGAGCTTTTTGAAAAGACCGACTGAAATTTCATCCTGTTTTGGTGGGATGGATATGGCCTGCCTGGTGATTAGTTAATAGAACAATAAGAAAGGTTTGGAACTCTCTATCTGCCAGTTTTCCACTCAGACCACTCCCAGAGTCCTGACAACATTCTTGCTTGAGAAATTGCTCTTAGCTAAGAAGCTATTTATTGACAATTTTAATTGAAAACAATCACAGTTAGGGAATGATTTGATAATGAGATAAAAATGGCTGCATTAGACCTTTAACATTTTCTTCAAGTAAAGGGAAATATCTGCTCCAGTGAGCAATGTGTAATCTTCCCCAGAATACCCCCCTCCCCCCTCTCTGCTAATGTGCTGCTTGGCAGAGCTGGTAACAGTGGAATCTCTCTCTCTCTCTCTCTCTCTCTCTCTCTCTCTCTCTCTCTCTCTCTCTCTCTCTCTCTCTCTCTCTCTCTCTCTCTCTCTCTCTCTCTCTCTCTCTCTCTCTCTCTCTCTCTCTCTCTCTCTCTCTCTCTCTCTCTCTCTCTCTCTCTCTCTCAATTTAATTTCAATTTAAGGGGCTTTATTGGCATGGGAAAAGTGTTTACATTGCCAAAGCAAGTGAACTAGATAATAAGCAAAAGTGAAATCTCTCTCTTTCTCTTTCTTTCTCTCTCTTGCACTCTCTCTCTTTCTCTTTCTCTCTCTCTGTCTCTTCCTTTCTCTCTCTCTCGCTCTCTCTCTTGAATTTGATCTTCTTATTTCTCTCTCTCGCTCTACCTTGCCAATAAAGCCCCTTAAATTGAAATTAAATTGAGAGAGAGAGAAAGAGAGTGACAGAGAGAGAGACAGAGAGAGAGAGAGACAGAGAGCCAGAGAGAGAGCCAGAGAGAGAGCCAGAGAGAGAGACAGAGAGAGAGAGACAGAGAGAGAGAGACAGAGAGAGAGAGACAGAGAGAGAGAGACAGAGAGAGACAGAGAGAGAGAGACAGAGAGAGAGAGACAGAGAGAGAGACAGAGAGCCAGAGACAGAGAGACAGAGAGACAGAGAGACAGAGAGACAGAGAGACAGAGAGCCAGAGAGAGAGAGAGAGAGACAGAGCGAGAAAGAGAGCCAGAGAGAGAAAGAGAGAACATGAAAGATGTTCCACTGTTACCAGCTCTGCCAAGCAGCACATTAGGGGGGGGGGGGGTATTCTGGGGAAGATTACACATTGCTCACTGGAGCAGATATTTCCCTTTACTTGAAGACAATGTTAAAGGTCTAATGCAGCCATTTTTATCTCATTATCAAATCATTCCCGCGTAACAATTAAGTACGTACCTAACTGTGATTGTTTTCAATTAAAACTGTCAATAAATAAATAGCTTCTTAGCTAAGAGCAATTTCTCAAGCAAGAATGTTGTCAGGACTCTGGGAGTGGTCTGATTGGAAAACTGGCAGATAGGTTTGGAACTCTCTTTCTTATTGGTCTATAAACTAATCACCAGGCAGGCCATATCCATCCCACCAAAACAGGATGAAATTTCAGTTGGTCTTTTTACTACACACCACTACAGTACACTACACTACACTACACGTCACGACATTACACTACACTACGCTGCACTACGCTACACACCACTACCCAGCACTATACTACACTACACACCACTACACTACACACCACTACACCACTACACTACACATCATCACACTACAATACAGAACACACAACTACACAACACTACACTACACACCACTACACACCACTACATTACACACCACCACAGCACACCACACTACACTACACCACTACATTACACACCACAACACTACACCACTACACCACTACACCATATTACACACTACACCACTACACTACACACCACTACACACCACTACACTACACACCACTGCACACCACTACACACCACAACACTACACACCACTACACCACTACACCACTACACCATATTACACACTACACCACTACTACACTACACCACACCACTACACACCACAACACTACACACCACTACACCACTACACCATATTACACACTACACCACTACTACACTACACCACACCACTACACCACTACACTACACACCACAACACTACACCACTACACACCACTACACACCACAACACTACACCACTACACCATATTACACACTACACCACTACACACCACTACACCATATTACACACTACAATACACACCACACCCCAACAGTACCATACGCTACATACCACTACACAACACCACACTACACCACACTACACTACACTACACTACACACCACCACACTACACAACACTACACTACACCACACTACACACCACTACACAACATTACACCAAACACCACTACATTACACCACACACCACTACACACCACTACACTACACAACACTACAACGTCGACAGAGAAGAGGCGACTCCGGGATGCTGGCCTTCTAGGCAGAGTTGCAAAGAAAAATCTCAGACTGGACAATAAAAAGAAAAGATTAAGATGGGAAAAAGAACACAAACACTGGACAGAGATATGGCTTTTTCTTTGCAACTCTGCCTAGAAGGCCAGCATCCCGGAGTCGCCTCTTCACTGTTGACGTTGAGACTGGTGTTTTGCGGGTACTATTTAATGAAGCTGCCAGTTGAGGACTTGTGAGGCGTCTGTTTCTCAAACTAGACACTCTAATGTACTTGTCCTCTTGCTCAGTTATGCATCGGTGCCTCCCACTCTTTCTATTCTGGTTAGTGCCAGTTTGTGCTGTTCTGTGAAGGGAGTGTAGTACACAGCATTGTACGAGATCTTCAGTTTCTTGGCAATTTCTCGCATGGAATAGCCTTCATGTCAGACGGTTGCTAGGAGTGGTGGTAGGAGTCAGGCGCAGAGAGCAGAGGTACGGAACTTTGTGTTTATTTAAACAAAAAACACAACACGATCGACGCCAACAAAAACGGCGTGGGAAAAATGCCAAGTGCCCAAAACAGGTGCACAGCATGCATACAATATTACAGTAGTAAATCGCCAGCACATCCAACTAGAAAAACACAAGGAAAAGGAAAAAGGGATCAGCGGCGGCTAGTAGGTCGGTGACGACGACCGCCGAGCGCCGCCCGAGCAGGCAGGGGAGCCACCTTCGGTGGGATTCGTGACACTTCATTTCTCAGAACAAGAATAGACTGACGAGTTTTAGAGGAAAGTTATTTGTTTCTGGCCATTTTGAGCCTGTAATCGAACCCAGAAATGCTCCAGACACTCAACTAGTCTAAAGAAGGCCAGTTTTATTGCTTCTTTAATCAGAACAACAGTTTTCTGCTGTGCTAACATAATTGCAAAAGGGTTTTCTAATAATCAATTAGCCTTTTAAAATGATAAACTTGGATTAGCTAACACAACGTGCCATTGGAACACAGGAGTGATGGTTGCTGATAATGGGCCTCTGTACACCTATGTAGATATTCCATAAAAAAATCAGCCGTTTCCAGCTACAATAGTCATTTACAACATTAACAATGTCTACAGTGTATTTCTGAGCAATTTGATGTCATTTTTATGGACAAAAATGTGCTTTTCTTTAAAAAACAATGACATTTCTAAGTGACCCCAAACTTTTGAACGGTAGTGTATGTATATATATATATATATATATATATATATATATATATATATATATATATATATATATACCTCTGATGTATATATACATATATATACAGTACCACTCAAAAGTGTGGACACACCTACTCATTCAAGGGTTTTTCTTTATTTTCACTATTTTCTACATTGTAGAATAATAGTGAAGACATCAAAACTATGAAACAACACATATGGAATCATGTAGTAACCAAAAAAGTGTTAAACAAATCAAAATACATTTTAGATTCTTCAAAGTAGCCACCCTTTGCCTTGATGACAGCTTTGCTTCCCTTGGCATTCTCTCAACCAGCTTCACCTGGAATGCTTTTCCAACAGTCTTGAAGGATTTCCCACATATACTGAGCACTTGTTGGCTGCTTATCCTTCACTCTGCGGTCCAACTCATCCAAAACCATCTCAATTGGGTTGAGGTCGGGTGATTGTGGAGGCAAGGTCATCAGAGGTAATATGGACTTGGTATTTCACCAAATAGGGCCATCTCCTGTATACCACCCCTACCTTGTCAAACACATCTGATTGGCTCAAATGCATTAAGAAGGAAAGACATTCCACAAATGTACTTTTAAGATGGCACACCTGTTAATTGAAATGCATTCCAGGTGATTACCTCATGAAGCTGCTTGATGGATCCTAATTGCTTTTAACCTCCCTGGGCAAGGTGGGACGCAAGCCAGTGGAATCGCGTGGCGCGAAATACAAATACCTCATAAATGCTATTACTTCAATTTCTCAAACATATGACTATTTTACACCATTTTAAAGACAAGACTCTCATTAATCTAACCACACTGTCCGACTTCAAAAAGGCTTTACAGCGAAAGCAAAACATTAATCACACAGCCATTTTCAAAGCAAGCATATATGTCACAAAAACCAAAACCACAGCTAAATGCAGCACTAACCTTTGATGATCTTCATCAGATGACACTCCCAGGACATTATGTTATATAATACATGCATGTTTTGTTCAATCAAGTTCATATTTATATCAAAAAACAGCTTTTTACATTAGCATGTGATGTTCAGAACTAGCATACCCACCTCAAACTTCAGGTGAATTTACTTAATTACTCACGATTAACATTCACAAAATACATAACAATTATTTCAAGAATTATAGATACAGAACTCCTTTATGCAATCGCGGTGTCAGATTTTAAAATAGCTTTTCGGCGAAAGCACATTTTGTAATATTCTGAGTAGATAGCCCGGCCATCACGACTAGCTAATTTGACACCCACCAAGTTTGGCCCTCACCAAACTCAGATTTACTATAAGAAAAATTGGATAACCTTTGCTGTTCTTCGTCAGAATGCACTCCCAGGACTTCTACTTCAACAACAAATGTTGTTTTGGTTCGAAATAATCCATAGTTATATCCAAATACCTCCGTTTTGTTTGTGCGCTCAGGTCAGTATCTCGAAGGGTGACGCGCGAGCGCATTTCGTGACAAAAAATGTCAAACTATTTCATTAAATGAGTGTTTCACTGACTCTGCCATCATTCTACACCGAACAAAAATATACAGTGCATTCGGAAAGTATTCAGACCCCTTGACATTTCCCCATTTTGTTACGTTACAGCTTTATTCTAAAATGGATTAAATCGTTTTTCCCCTCATGAATCTACACACAATATCCCATAATGACAGAGCAAAATCTTTTTTTTTTTTTAAATGTTACACATTTATAAAAATGTACATAAGTATTCAGACCCTTTACTCAATACTTTGTTGAAGCACCTTTGGCAGCGATTACAGCCTCGAGTCTTCTTGGGTATGACGCTACAAGCTTGGCACACCAGTATTTGAGGAGTCTCTACAATTTTTTCTGCAGATCGTCTCAATCTATGTCAGGTTGTATGGGGAGCGTCGCTGCACAGCTATTTTCAGGTCTCTCCAGAGATGTTCGATAGGGTTCAAGTCTGGGCTCTGGCTGGGCCACTCAAGGACATTCAGAGACTTGTCCCAAAGCCACTCCTGCATTGTCTTGGCTGTGTGCTTAGGGTCATTGTCCTGTTGGAAGGTGAACCTTCACCCTCAGTCTGAGGCCCTGAGTGGTCTGGAGCAGGTTTTCATCAAGGATCTCTCTGTACTTTGCTCCGTTCATCTTTGCCTCAATCCTGACTACTCTCCCAGTCTCTACCACTGAAAAACATCCCCACAGCATGATGCTGCCACCACCATGCTTCACCGTAGAATCGTGTTTCTCATTGTCAGAGTCCTTTAGGTGCATTTTAGGAAACTCCAAGCAGGTTGTCATGTGCCTTTTACTGAGGAGTGGTTTCTGTCTGGCCACTCTACCATAAAGGCCTGATTGGTAGAGTGCTGCAGAGATGGTTGTCCTTCTGGAAATTCTCCCATCTCCACAGAGGATCTCTGGAGCTCTGTCAGATTGGCCATCGAGTTCTTGGTCACCTCCCTGACCAAGGCCCTTCTCCCCCGATTGCTCAGTTTGGCCGGGCGGCCAGCTCTAGGAAGAGTCTGGGTGGTTCCAAACTTCTTCCATTTAAGAATGATGGAGGCCACTGTGTTCTTGGGGACCTTCAATACTGCAGAACATTTTTAGTACCCTTCCCCAGATCTGTGCCTTGACATAATCCTGTCTCGGAGCTCTACGGACAATTACTTCGACCTTGATTTTTGCTCTGATATGCGCTGTCAACTGTGGGATCTTATATAGACAGGTGTGTGCCTTTCCAAATCATGCCCAATCAATTTAATTTACCACAGGTAGACTCTAATCAAGTTGTAGATTGGAAACCTGAGCTCAATTTTGAGTCTCATAGCAAAGGGTCTGAATACTTATGTAAATGTGATATTTCAGTTTTTTCCTTTTTATAAATTTGTTAAAATTTCTATGGACCTGTTTTCACTTTGTCTTTATGGGGTATTGTGTATAGATTGATGAGGATATTTTTTAATTTAATAAATGATAGAATAATTAGCAAAATGTGGAAAAAGTCAAGGGGTCTGAATACTTTCCGAATGCACTGTAAACGCAACATGCACAATTTCAAAGAGTTTACAGAGTTACAGTTTAAAGGAAATCAGTCAATTGAAATAAATTCATCAGGCCCTAATCTATGGATTTCACATGACTGGGAATACAGATATGCATCACAGATACCTTAAAAATGGTCTAATTCACACACTTATCAAGAGAACATCCCTGGTCATTCCTACTGCCTCTGACCTGGCGGACTCACTAAACATAAATGTTTGGTTTGTAAATTATGTCTGAGTGTTGGAGTGTGCCCCTGGCTATCCATAAATTTAAAGAACAAGAAAATGATGCCGTCTGGTTGGCTTAATATAAGGAATTTGAAATTATTTACACATTTACTTTTGATACTTAAGTACATTTAAAACCAAATACTTTTAGATTTTTACTCAAGTAGTATTTTACTGGGTGACTTTCACTTTTACTCGAGTCATTTTCTATTAAGGTATCTTTACTTTTACTCAAGTATGACAATTTAGTACTTTTTCCACCACTGCCAAACCCTGACCTCTCTTTCATCAACACTCTATGCAAAAGTTTTTATTGTCTTCTCTGGAATTCAGCCTCCTCTGTGTTGCTCTCCACATCCCCCATTTTGTCCCACATCTGTGAAGCAGTAGGTTCTGTTGTGATAACATCACGTAGGTCCAATATTTGATTGGAGGATAACTTTATAGTAATCAGTCAACAACAATACACTGTCTTCAAAGGGGCTTTACTTTTTACTTTGTCTCTCTCTCCCCCAATAGCTATGGGCCATGGCATAAGTCATGGTTTCTTTTTCTCTGACCTTCCCGCTCTGATCATGCTTATAATAATACCTTGTAATGCTTGTTAATGCTTTGTAACTTTACCTTTATGCCTTTTATAATACTTAGTTCATTATACAATGATATTAAGTCTATTTGCCTTTGATAGACAACTCTCAGACCTTTCTTGGTAGTTTATTCCTTTAACTCAACTATAGTCTCTTGCCTATTGCTAAATTATCTTTGTGGAGTCAGCTAAACATTTGAATAGGCTAGTTGCATAGTCTTATCACAGATCGCATTTGAGATATATATAATATACTGTACATACAGTATATGATAGATATTACCTCACTACAATGGGCCCTGGTCAAAAGTAGTGCACTCTATATGGAATAGTGTAGGGTGCCAATTGCTCCCAATTAGTGTCAACTGAGCCCACTCTAATGCCACTCTCCCCTGCTCAGGACTGTGGTATTTTATGTGCTGCTGTTTACTTTCCTCAGAAGTACTCTGGATCTCTTTCCTCTGTAGAGTGCTTTAATCAGCTGGTGGCCTGTCAGCCTTCATTACGTTTCTCTGAGGAACTTTTCACTTTTTAAAGGACTATGTTTAGTTTCAGGCTCACTTTTCACACCAACTCTTCTCTCTCCTACAGTACTGTGTCACTGTGTCACAGTGTATTTGACCAACTCTGAGAACCACTTCTTGCCTCTCATTAATTCATCAGAACACCCTTGGCCTCCCTATAGTTACCCCAATCATCCACCATGTCAAATCCCTCCGAACCCCCGTTCAGTTAGCCCTGCTTAGCTACACAGCTAGCACCCTTTAACTCCCAGTAATTAATCCCCCTGCACCATCGAAACCTCCTATCAACCTCTTCCTCTCACTTCCTCCATCCATCAAAGACCTTATTGCCCCCTCCCGTCCCAAATCTCCACCCCTCCCAACATAACCTCGTAACTTCACCCCTTCTCCCACCATGCCCTGGTGTCAAAACCCCTCTACAGCCCCCTAGCATCCAATCTCCAACCGTGAAAATCCTCACTTTTCTATCTTCTCTGCAATTCCGTCTCCCACTCGGTTATTGGAAGTTGTTCTGTGTGGCAGAGAGAAAAAAAATGGTTGATTGCCTCTGAGACCCAGTGGGGATTGTCCCTGACCCCAACAACCCGATATTTCCCTCCCCTTTTAAGAGGAAATAGCTTAGCAGTTCAAAAGCTGCTGGGAGTCTTAGATGTGAGAGAGGGAAGAGAGAGAGACCTGCAAGGATTGAACGGATTACACATTGTCCAATACATGGAGGGGCCCAGCAGTGTGAGAGAAAGAGGGAGGAAGAGAAATGAAGGGGGAGTGAGATATAGAACAGGCTGCAGCCTCTCTCCCTTTTGGCCAAGACTTTTACATGTACATTAGTCATTTAGCAGAGAGGCTAACAGTTAGTGCATTCATCTTAAAATAGCTAGGTGGGACAACCACGTATCACAGTCATAGGAAGAATGTTTTTCCTCAGTGAAGTAGCTATCAACAAAGTCAGAGCTAGTGGGGGTCTAGAGGGGGTCTTGACGGGGTCTTGAGGGGGTTTAAACGGTGTCTGGTCGAGGTCCATAGATTTGCTGGGGGTCTAGATGGGTCTAGAAGGGGTCTGATGGTGGTCTGGTGGGGTTCTAGATGGGGTCTGGAGGAGGTCTATAGGGGGTCTGGAGGAGGTCTATAGGGGGTCTGGAGGAGGTCTATAGGGGGTCTGGAGGAGGTCTATAGGGGGTCTGGAGGAGCTCTGATGGTGGTCTGGTGGGGGTCTAGAGGAGGTCTATAGGGGGTCTAGAGGAGGTCTATAGGGGGTCTGGAGGAGGTCTATAGGGGGTCTGGAGGGGGTCTGATGGTGGTCTGGTGGGGTTCTAGAGGGTGCCTGGAGGAGGTCTATAGGGGGTCTAGAGGAGGTCTATAGGGGGTCTGCTGGGGGTTTGGTGGAGGTCTATAGGCGGTCTGGAGGAGGTCTATAGGGGGTCTGCTGGGGGTCTGGAGGAGGTCTAGAGGGGGTCTGCTGGGGGTCTAGAGGAGGTCTATAGGGGGTCTGCTGGGGTCTAGAGGAGGTCTATAGGGGGTCTGCTGGGGGTCTAGAGGAGGTCTATAGGGGGTCTGATGGTGGTCTGGAGGGGTCTAGAGGGGGTCTGCTGGGGGTCTAGAGAAGGTCTATAGGGGGTCTGCTGGGGTCTAGAGGAGGTCTATGGGGGGTTTGGAGGGGGTCTGGTGGGGGTCTGGTGGGGGTTTATATGGGTCTGGAGGAGGTCTAGAGGGGGTCTACTGCGGTCTAGAGGAGGTCTATAGGGGTCTGGAGGAGGTCTAGAGGGGGTCTGATGGTGGTCTAGAGGAGGTCTATGGGGGGTCTGGAGGGGGTCTGGTGGGGGTTTATATGGGTCTGGAGGAGGTCTAGAGGGGGTCTGGTGGGGGTCTGCTAGGGGTCTGGAGGGGGTCTAGAGGAGGTCTGGTGGGGGTCTAGAGGAGGTCTATAGGGGGTTGGAGGGGGTCTAGAGGAGGTCTGGTGGGGGTCTGGTGGGGGTTTATAGGGGGTTTGGAGGAGGTCTATATGGGTCTGGAGGAGGTCTAGAGGGGGTCTGGTGGAGGTCTATAGGGGGTTGGAGGGGGTCTAGAGGAGGTCTGGTGGGGGTCTGGTGGGGGTCTAGAGGAGGTCTATAGGGGGTTTGGAGGGGGTCTAGAGGAGGTCTGGTGGGGGTCTGGTGGGGGTCTAGAGAAGGTCTATAGGGGGTTTGGAGGGGGTCTAGAGGAGGTCTGGTGGGGGTCTATAGGGGGTTTGGAGGAGGTCTGGTGGGGGTCTGGTGGGGGTCTCATGGTGGCAGTAGCACTGGAAGCATGATAAATCTACCTTTAATCACACCAAACCTGAGATGATCCTGAGAGATCCTTTATCGCTGTGCTGCCAACTGTCACAGCTATTACAGCTGCTTAGATACACCACAGAGCTAGTGGACCGTCTGGGAGAGATACAGAGGGAGAGAGGAAAGACAGATATGGAGGCGAAGAGGGGGAGTAGTGGAGGGAGGGTGAGATGGAGGGAACAGGTGAGAGTGGAGGGAGTAACTCAATCACATGATAAGAGCCATTTGTTTTCTGGAGATAATTCACACACACACTCCTGCTGTGTGTGTGTGTGTGTATGTGTGCGTGTGTGCATGTGTGCGTGCGTGCGTGCGTGAAGGGAGGAGTAATGAAAGTCAGTGCTCCTAGTCATTAATCACAGACACAAACGCATGCACGCACGCACGCACACACACACACACACACACACACACACACACACAACATCCTCCCACTGCACAACTCACAGGAGAGAGACTTTTTAATTTAACCAATGACCAGCCAGCCACCAGCCCCAATACATTCCCCTCCTCCCATTGTCCTTATCTATACTTCTTAACCAAAAGTATGTGGCCACCTGCCCGTTGAACATCTCATTCACAAAATCATGGGCATTAATATGGAGTTGGTCCCCCCTTTACTGCTTTAACAGCCTCCACTCTTCTGGGAAGACTTGCTTCCATTCAGCCACAAGAGCGTTAATGAGATCAGGCACTGATGTTGGGCGATTAGGCCTGGCTCGCAGTCAGCGTTCCAATTCTTCCCAAAGGTGTTTGACGTGGTTGAGGTCAGGGCTCTGTGCAGGCCAGACATGTTCTTCCACACCGTTCTCAACAAACCATTTCTGTATGGACCTCACTTTGTGCACAGGGGCATTGTCATGCTGAAACAGGAAAGGGCCTTCCCTAAACCGTTGCCACAATGTTGGAAGCACAGAATCGTATAGAATGTCATTGTATGCTGTAGAGTTAAGATTTCCCTTCACTGGAACTAAGCCCGAACCATGAAAAACAGCCCCAGACCATTATTCCTCCTCCACCAAACTTTACAGGTGGCACTATGCATTCGGGCAAGAAGCATTCTCCTGGCATCCACCAAACCAAGATTCTCTTCATTATGGGTCATTCAACTGCCAATGTTTGTCCATGGAGATTGCATGGCTGTGTGCCCGATTGTATAGACCTGTCAGCAACAAGTGTGGCTGAAATAGAATCCACTAATTTGAAGAGGTGTCCACATACTTTTAGCCACGCAGTTCATCATATAAAGTAATTTACTCTCCTGCCTCACACACACACGCAGTCATACACACACATGGATGCAGTCACACACACAGGGGAGTATGCAGTGGAGGTGCTCCACCGAAGACATTTGTATTTTTGTACAATATAGGTCTTGTTAATTAAAGACAGACTAAACCATCACAACCAAGAACAATAGAATCACCTACCAAGAACAATGGAATCACCTACCAAGAACAATGGAATCACCTACCTGTTTTCAATTACCCATTAATGCTCGATTGGGGTCAAGAGTTAATTGTGACGGGGACTTTGTGTCTATGAGTGATCCCTCTACACCTAAAGCGTAATTAAAACTCAAAGTCAAAAAACTTTTCAAAATATACTTTTGTCAATGTTTCAATACGATGTCAATGAACTCCTCTGAACCCTTTTGCTCCCTGTCTTCTCTCAGCACTCCCAGCTACAACTATGCCCCGAACCCGGACAAGCACTGGATCATGAGTTACACTGGTTCCATGAAGCCCATCCACATGGAGTTCACCAACATGCTACAGAGGAAGAGGCTGCAGACTCTGCTCTCTGTGGACGACAGCGTAGAGAAGGTGAGCCTAGCGCGACCCCCTAATTACAGGATCCCTTTACGGCTCTGTTGGCAGAGCATGGTGTTTGCAACACCAGGGTAGTGTGTTCGATTCCCAGGGCCACCCTTATGTAAAATGTATGCGCGCATAACTGTAAGTTGCTTCAGATAAAAGTGTGTAACGGTTGTCGTACTGTAGAGAAGACCAAGGCGCAGTGGATTGCGTGCTCAACATCATAATTTATTAAATAATGAGAACACGGAAAAACAAGAAAATAACGAAGGACAAACCGACAGTTCTACAGGCTATATAGATACTTACAGCAGTGCAAAATAAACAACCCACAACCCCAAGAGAAAAACACACACCTAATATATGACTCCCAATCAGGAACAACGATATCCAGCTGTTCCTGATCGGGAGTCACACAGACTAACACAGAAACAGAACACACAACTTCTGCCACGTCCTGACCAAATACTAAACAACTACTCCCTCTGCTGGTCAGGACGTGACAAAGGGTCTGCTAAACGGGATACATTATGATCATATATTATTCATTCTGCACTTTTCCATCTGTACCTGTCCATCACTACATTCCATTGACCTAGCAGAGACCATCAGTACGTTCCATTGACCTAGCAGAGACCATCAGTACGTTCCATTGACCTAGCAGAGACCATCAGTACGTTCTATTGTCCTAGCAGAGACCATCAGTACATTCCATTGACCTAGCAGAGACCATCAGTACATTCCATTGTCCTCTCAGAGACCATCACTACATTCTATTGACCTAGCAGAGACCATCAGTACATTCCATTGTCCTAGCAGAGACCATCAGTACGTTCCATTGACCTAGCAGAGACCATCAGTACGTTCCATTGACCTGTTCTGTGTTCTAGGTGTATAACATGCTATCTGTCATGTGTTCTAGGTGTATAAGATGCTATCTGTCCTGTGTTCTAGGTGTATAACATGCTATCTGTCCTGTGTTCTAGGTGTATAACATGCTATCTGTCCTGTGTTCTAGGTGTATAACATGCTATCTGTCCTGTGTTCTAGGTGTATAACATGCTATCTGTCCTGTGATCTAGGTGTATAACATGCTATCTGTCCTGTGATCTAGGTGTATAACATGCTGGCTGAAACTGGAGAACTGGACAACACATATATCATCTACACAGCTGACCATGGCTACCACATTGGTCAGTTTGGCTTGGTCAAGGGCAAGTCCATGCCCTACGAGTTTGACATTCGAGTTCCCTTCTACATCCGAGGGCCCAACGTGGAGGCAGGAGCCAGGTAAGGTTCTAGGGGCTGTTGTATCATATGGCTGTAAGGGTCCTGACCTGTGGATGACGTAACCCCTGTGGAACTGATCCATACATACTAACATCAAACCTTTTGTGTCATTATACATCCTCCAAATCCTCTCTATAGCTGCTCATTCCCTCTGATCACTCCATAAGACCACTTACAGAGAGATAGAGATGAGAGATAAGAGTAGACATGTCTAATTATATTTCAATAGAAGAACAGTAACATCCCCCTCATCACTCCGTAAGACCACTGACAGAGAGAGATAGAGATGAGAGAAAGAATTGGGTGATGTCTACAGTGAGGGAATAAAGTATTTGATCCCCTGCTGATTTTGTACGTTTGCCCACTGACAAAGAAATGATCAGTCTATAATTTTAATGGTAGGTTTATTTGAACAGTGAGAGACAGAATAACAACAAAAAAATCCAGAAAAATGCATGTCAAAAATGTTATAAATTGATTTGCATATTAATGAGGGAAATAAGTATTTGACCCCATCTCAATCAGAAAGATTTCTGGCTCCCAGGTGTCTTTTATACAGGTAACAAACTGAGATTAGGAGCACACTCTTAAAGCCTAAGAATTGAATATACTGGCAGAATCTGTGCAGAAGATCTAGGTGCTGCTGTAGGCCCTCCTTGATCATTAGCAAACAGTAGATATTTTACTTCTGATTCTAGTAGGGTGAGGCCGGGTGCTGCAGACTGTTCTAGTGCCCTCACCAATTCGTTGATATATATGTTGAAGAGGGTGGGGCTTAAGCTGCATCCCTGTCTCACCCCACGGCCCTGTGGGAAGAAATGTGTGCTTTTTTTTGTCAATTTTAACCTCACACTTGTTGTTTGTGTACATGGATTTTATAATGTCATCTGTTTTTCCCCCAACACCACTTTCCATCAATTTCTATAGCAGACCCTCATGCCAAATTGAGTTGAAGGCTTTTTTGAAATCAACAAAGCATGAGAAGACTTTGCCTTTCTTTTAGTTTGTTTGTTTGTCAATTAGGGTGTGCAGGGTCGATACGTGGTCTGTCGTACGATAATTTGGTAGAAAGACAATTTGACATTTGCTCAGTACATTGTTTTCACAGAGGAAATGTACGAGTCTGCTGTTAATGATAATGCAGAGGATTTTCCCAAGGATTCTGTTGACACATATCCCACGGTAGTTATTGACCAGTGAATTATGCCTGCTGGAGCATGTGCTACGGGTGGGTGTTGCTATGGTGACCAGTGACCTGAGATAAGGCAGGGCTTTACCTAGCAAAGACTTATAGATGACCTGGAGCCAGTGGGTTTGGCGATGAATATGTAGCGAGGGCCAGCCAACAAGAGCATACAGGTTGCAGTGGTGGGTAGCATATTGGGCTTTGGTGACAAAATGGATGGCACTGTGATAGACTGCATCCAATTTGCTGAGTAGTGTGTTGGAGGCTATTTTGTAAATGACATCGCCGAAGTCAAGGATCGGTAGGATAGTCAGTTTAACAAGGGTATGTTTGGCAGCATGAGTGAAGGAGGCTTTGTTGCGAAATAGGAAGCCCATTCTAGATTTGATTTTGGATTGGAGATGCTTAATGTGAGTCTGGAAGGAGAGTTTACAGTCTAACCAGACACCTAGGTATTTGTAGTTGTCCACATATCCTAAGTCAGAACCGTCTAGAGTAGTGATGCTAGTCGGGCAGGAGGGTGCGGGCAGCAATCGGTTGAAGAGCATGCATTTAGTTTTACTAGCATTTAAAAGCAGTTGGAGGCCACGGAAGGAGTGTTGTATGGCGTTGAAGCTCGTTTGGAGGTTTGTTAACACAGTGTCCAAAGAAGGGCCAGGTATACAGAATGGTGTCGTCTGCGTAGAGGTGGATCAGAGAATCACCAGCAGCAAGAGCGACATCATTGATGCACACAGAGAAAAGAGTCGGCCCGAGAATTGAACCCTTTGACACCCCCATAGAGTGCCAGAGGTCCGGACAACAGGCCCTCCGATTTGACACACTGAACTCTATCTGAGAAGTAGTTGGTGAACCAGGCAAGGCAGTCATTTGAGAAACCAAGGCTGTTGAGTCTGCCGATAAGAATGTGGTGATTGACAGAGCCGAAAGCCTTGGCCAGGTCGATGAATACGGCTGCACAGTACAATCTTTTATCGATGGAGGTTATGATATCGTTTAGGACCTTGAGCGTGGCTGAGGTGTACCGGAGATGTGGTAGAGAAAAAGCAGTCCGATATGCTCTGGGTTGATATCGAGCTGTGCAGACTGGCAGGAATTAACCGAGCTGAGGCCTGCTGGTGTCCGAGTTAACGGTGAAGACCACTAGCAGCGGCTAACTTGACTACTAGCTAGTAGCTAGTTAGCTGGCTAGCTACTGATGGGGGTTCTGGTTCTAAAGTATAAAAATAGCAGATCCGTACCACATTGGGTGAGGCGGGTTGCAGGACAGTATATTCAGTCCGTAGATGGAAACTGAGATTAAAATATATACGAAATATATCCCAAAAAAACAAGGGAGAAAACGATATTTACATGGGATAAGACAAAACAAGACAAAACACACGTCCGACTGCTACGCCATCTTGGAATCATTACAGTGGAACGTTTTGTCCAGGAAGTTGTCTAAAAGGGATTTAATTTGTTGTTGCCTAATTGTTCTTTGGTAAGTTTCTATACTACATTCCTTACATCTATAGCATTTCTTAATATTATTCAGTTCCTTTGGCTTTGATGCCTCATGATTGAGTAGATGCCTCTGTTCTAGTAGACTGTGATTTTGCTGTGATCTGATAGGAGTGTCAGTGGGCTGACTGTGAATGATCTGAGAGACTCTGGGTTGAGGTCAGTGATAAAGTAGTCTACAGTACTACTACCAAGAGATGAGCTATAGGTGTACCTACCATAGGAGTCCCCTCGAAGCCTACCATTGACTATGTAGATACCCAGCGTGCGACAGAGCTGCAGGAGTTGTGACCCGTTTTTGTTGGTTTTGTTATCATAGTTGTGCCTAAGCATATGGGGGAGGGGATGCTGTCACCTGCAGGCAGGTGTTTGGCCCCCTGTGTGCTGAGGGTGTCAGGTTCTTGTCCGGTTCTGGCATTTAGGTCGCCACAGACTAGTAACCCAAAATCAATCATTTTCCTGACGGGGGGGGGGGGGGGGTTGATTTCCCCCCCCCAGGATGGAGAAGCTGTCTTCATTAAAGTATGGGGATTCTCTCTCTTCCATCTCTCTCTCTCTCTCTCTCTTTCTCTCTCTCTCTCTCTGTTTCTCGGTCTCTCCCATCTCTCACTCTCTCGCTCTCCATCCCTCTCTCTCATCAGCTGACGTTAACCAACCAGATACCATCTGACACACGCCGTAATAACCTTGTCCCCTTGTCTCTCCCTGCGTCTCCATAGCAACCCTCACATGGTGCTGAACATTGACCTGGCGCCCACCATCCTGGACATCGCTGGCATGGACGTCCCGCCGGACATGGACGGCAAGTCCATCCTCAAACTGCTGGACATAGAGAGGCCAGTCAACAGGTATGGAGCAGAAAATGATCAATTCCTGCCCATAACTATGTGTATTCTGTATGTTGGCAGGCCATAGATCACTGACAGAAGTAACTGCATATCCTCTAGGTCCCTTAAATTCAACTCTGGACATGGAAGCCAGTTCCACTGCTTTTTAAATGATTCCCCTCTAATCAGGCACTGATTTAGGACACCAGGTGGGTGCCAGAATGATCAGGTAGAACAGGAAAACCAAACAGGATTTTAAGACCCCTGCTCTGGGTGGTTCTATTGAATATGAGTCGTACATTGGCACAGGCCACTGACAGGTTTGAGTTCCCTCAGGGTTCCTGCTCTACTCTGGTAAAAATTACTTCCAAAGAGCCCAATCTAACACCTGGGTTTGACCAATGACTTTTCCTCAAAACTGTGGCACCGCACCAATCTTTGAACCTGGCTCAGTCTGCCAGGTTACCATGACATCAGTTGAGATCACATCCACATCCCAGCGACACCTCTTCCTCCTGCCCAGCCTGGATATTACCATCGTTAACGGAAGAAAAAAAAGATATCAAAGAAAATAAATAATCCTTCTCCATCCCTCCAAGACACTGAAGTAATAACTCCAGGAGCTGGCCTGTCTGTCTGTCTGTCCGTCCGTCCGTCTGTCTGCCTGTCTGCCTGCCTGCCTGCCAATGCCACTAGGTGAAGGAAGAGCTTTCACCACAGGAGAATGAAATTGGGGAAGGAGGGGTGTGTTTGTGTGTGGGTGTGTGGGTGTGTGGGTGTGTGGGTGTGTGTGTGTGTGTGTGTGTGTGTGTGTGTGTGTGTGTGTGTGTGTGTGTGTGTGTGTGTGTGTGTGTGTGTGTGTGTGTGTGTGTGTGTGTGTGTGTGTGTGTGTGTGTGTGTGTGTGTTGGGGGATTCTCTTCTCTTTCCCAGCTGTAATCAGAGAGAGATAGCTGTGAAATTCCGCAGGCAGGGGAGGCTAGCTGGCTGGCCTGATGGGAGGCTGTGGGGATTGACGGAGAGGCTGTGGGGATAGACGGAGAGGCTGTGGGGAAGAGAGGAGGTCGAGGGGTGGGATGGAGGAGAGCAGAGTTGTGCTGGGAGGAGGAGAGAGAGAGAGAGAGAGAGAGAGAAAGGGGGAGGGAGGAGAGAGGGAGAGAGAAAGGGGGAGAGAGGGAGCAGCACTGTAGGCCGATGGATCAATAACTCATATCTGAGCAGCAGGCCAGGAGAAGGTCAGAGTACTCAGGGAAGAGACCCATTTATTCCACTTTATTCTTCTTCTACGTTCGATCACTTTATTTTTTCCTGTCCTCATCCAAAAGAACACCTGAAGTGTGCTATCGATTGTTTATCCTCTCAGATTGACCCAGGGCTTTTTTCTTATCTCCCTCACTACCTGTTGCATTTTATCATCACTGGAGGCTGTCGCTCTACGTAGTGTAGGAATTCTAATTTCCTCAAGTGTTACATGGTGTTCTGACTGTAGTACCTGGTCAATGAAGGAGACGGCTGATGGGTCTGTCTTTATCACTCCTGGTTGTCAGGTTCCAGGTGAATAAGAAGGGGAAGGTGTGGAGAGACTCGTTCCTGGTGGAAAGAGGGTGAGTCACAGGATATCATCTCACTGTTTCTTCAGTTTTGTTATATATATTTTTAAGGGTATTTTCTGACATTATTGAAGAGAGATTGTGTCAATGACAATGGGGACAGGGCAGCAGGCTGGATTTGAACCTATGCCGACATCTTAGATACAGTACATTTGGTGGAGGCTGCGGCATTACCGCTGGACCAGCCACTGTTTTACATAACGATACCGCAGTCTATTTATTCATGTCTCTGTCTGTGTGCCCATTAAATCATCTGGTTACATTCAGCTGAGTGTGTGGTGGGAGATGAAGTAGAGAGGTCACAGTGCTCAATGCCTCATTATTTCATGTCTTTCTTGCCTTAATATTACCCAACAGATACTTGATATCAAACCCATATCTGGCAATGCAACCTCTGCTAATGTCATTAGCTGCATCATGTAAGTGATAATGCCTGAGAAGCTGTGGTTTATGGGATATATTGTCACTGCTAATCAGCATGCAGGACCCTAACAACCTGGTGTATAGTTCCATGACTGTGTGTTTCGTTCGTGTGTGTGTGTGTGTGTGTCCACAGGAAGTTGCTCCACATGCGTGATGCGTCTTCAGGGAAGGACGTGGCCCAGGAGGAGAACTTCCTGCCTAAGTACCAGCGGGTCAAGGACCTGTGTCAGAGAACAGAGTACCAGACACCCTGCCAACAGCTGGGACAGGTAGGCAGCCAGGAAGACCCAAGCACAAACACTCCCACATATACACACACACACAGAAAATCAAGCATGCACACACGCACGCACAAACACAGTCATACTTCAATTAACAATCAAATTCACAGTTGCACACAATTACCGTAATTTCCGGACTATAAGCCGCAATTTTTTTCCCAGCTTTGAACCTCGCGGCTTAAACAATGACGCGGCTAATATATGGATTTTTCCCGCTATCAATTTTTTTTGAAAGGAGATGACTTCAGTGGTTTCAGTGCACAGGAGGAGGAAGATAGTGACCAATGACTTTCTTGGTAGGCTACTGTTTACTGCTAATTTTTTCTTTTTTGTTACAAGCCGTGTTTCGTTAAAGCCTATTTATTTTTGTTACAAGCCGTGTTTCGTTAAAGCCTATTTATTTTTGCTACACAAGCCGTGTTTCGTTAAAGCCTGTGTAAAGTTCATTTGTTTCAATGTACCGGTAGGCACCTGCGGCTTATAGACATGTGCGGCTTATTTATGTTCAAAATAATACTTTTTTTAAAATTCAGTTGGTGCGGCTTATATTCAGGTGTGCTCAATAGTCTGGAAATCACGGTAGATGAATGTTCGCCCCTGAAGCAAATGTACAAGCATAACAGCCAACACTGAAAATACAACACTTGATTAGTCACTCCATCCGTCTCTCATCTTTGCGTCTCACTTTTATAAGTAAAGTGCAGTAAATTGGTGTGTCTGAGAATGTAATTAAAAAGGCTCTGTACCCTCTTGATCACCTGCTGCTATAAAAAGAGAATGAGCTGCTGTGTTCTGTTCTGGTGGAGAGGAGAGGAGAGGAGAGGAGAGGAGAGGAGAGGAGAGGAGAGGAGAGGAGAGGAGAGGAGAGGAGAGGAGAGGAGAGGAGAATCCCCTGCAGGTTGGTTTCTCACTGTGGGTTTAGACAGGATAGACAGGACTTACTGAGGTGCTTTTATCTCTCAGGACGACCTTTCTTTGAAACCAAACAGCTGTGTTTCAGGTGATTAGGCTTTGAGTGAGGTCTGTTGCCATAGCTCTGTCCCCCAGGACACGCACAGACACACTCCATCCCATCTTGCTAATGAAGGACAGTGGGGGAGAGAGTGTGACAGTTCTCTAGCTGTCAAATCAAACACACCTGCAACTTTAAGAACTCAGATATTTCTTAACAAGATTGACCATTGAATAGTAGAGTCCCCAAGGGATCTCTGAATCCAACCAAGCAATCTCCCTCTATCTCTCAGCTTTTTGTTCCTGTCTCTAAAGGCATTTTTCACTGTCAGTAACTTTCTCTCTTGGATCCTGATGGATTTCCTCTGTCAGTAACTTTTCCACTTACCAATATCTGAACAAGAGAGCCTCCCCTCTGGATCCTGGTGGATTTCCTCTGTCAGTAACTTTCTCTTGGATCCTGATGGATTTCCTCTGTCAGTAACTTTCTCTCTTGGATCCTGATGGATTTCCTCTGTCAGTAACTTTCCCTCTTGGATCCTGATGGATTTCATCTGTCAGTAACTTTCTCTCTTGGATCCTGATGGATTTCCTCTGTCAGTAACTTTCTCTCTTGGATCCTGGTGGATTTCCTCTGTCAGTAACTTTCCCTCTTGGATCCTGATGGATTTCATCTGTCAGTAACTTTCTCTCTTGGATCCTGATGGATTTCCTCTGTCAGTAACTTTCTCTCTTGGATCCTGATGGATTTCCTCTGTCAGTAACTTTCCCTCTTGGATCCTGATGGATTTCCTCTGTCAGTAACTTTCTCTCTTGGATCCTGATGGATTTCCTCTGTCAGTAACTTTCTCTCCTGGATCCTGATGGATTTCCTCTGTCAGTAACTTTCTCTTGAATCCTAATGGATTTCCTCTGTTAGTAACTTTCTCTCTTGGATCCTGATGGATTTCATCTGTCAGTAACTTACTCTTGGGTCCTGATGGATTTCCTCTGTCAGTAACTTTCTCTCTTGAATCCTGATGGATTTCCTCTGACACCTATACTCTTTTTTCTCCATCTGACATCAAATATGTTAATTAAAAAACACATGACAGAGAAAGTGTCAACAGAATCTGTATAATTGTAAGACTGCAGCAGTCCTGCTCTGTGCTCTGTCTGTTTACACTACAGTACTGTATCTGCCTATTAATTATGACGTAACGGGATTGTGTGGGAGCAGAAATGAGAAGAGGAAGAGTCAAACACTTCATTAGAGGGTCTCTCCTCTCCCCATGCCTCTCCTCTCTTCTCCCCTCGCCCCTCCTCTCATCTCTTCTCCCTTTGCCCCTCCTCTCCTCTCCTCTCTTCTCTTCTCCTCTACTCACTGCTCTTCTCTCCTCCTCTCCCGTCTTCTCTCCTCCTCTCCCCTCCTCCCCTCCCCTCCTCTCTTCTCCTCTTTTCTCCCCTCGCCCCTCCTCTCATCTCTTCTCCCTTTGCCCCTCTACTCCTCTCCTTTCCCCTCCTGTCCCCTCCTCCCCTCTCCTCTCCTCTCCTCTCCTCTCCTCTCCTCTCCTCTCCTCTCCCCTCCTGTCCCCTCCTGCCGCCTCCTCCCCCTCTCCTCTCCTCTCCTCTCCTCTCCTCTCCTCTCACCTCTCCTCTCTCCTCTCCTCTCCTCTCCTCTCCTCTCCCCTCCTGTCCCCTCCTGCCGCCTCCTCCCCCTCTCCTCTCCTCTCCTCTCCTCTCACCTCTCCTCTCTCCTCTCCTCTCTCCTCTCTCCTCTCCTCTCCTCCATGGTTTGTCATCGCCTGTTAATTGCATTTGAAGCAACATCACAGACAGGGTAGTGGAAGTTAATTTGCATCTGCATGGCGCCGCTTGTTTCCACCAGCGAGTAATTTCACCTGCAGAAGCATGGTGTTCCAATCAGATGAAAATATCATTTTACTGTAATGAACATAGTCAGAAGGTACAAATAAGGTGTTAATTATGATTGTGCCTGTTTGTGTCTGTGTGCCTGTGTGTGCTGGCATGTGTGTTTGTGTGTGTGTGTGTGTGCGCGTGCGTGTGTGCATTTAAAAATACAATGTTTTTTTCTCAGTGTTAACCCCTGTCCCCCTCTCTTCTCTCCCTGCAGAAGTGGCAGTGTGTTGATGATGCTACAGGGAAACTGAGGCTGTATAAGTGTAAGGGCATGGCCAGCATGTCTGCAGAATGGAAGGAGGGCCCTGCCAACATCAGGTCCCGATTTTACCCCCAGCGCAAAGCAGAGCACAACGCAGAGCGCAACACAGAGCCCGAAGGCTGCAATTGTGACCAGTTCTCTAGCTTCAGACTCAGTGCCTTCAAGAAGAAAAAGTTGCTTTCCAAGAAGAGTAGGTGGAATGTGGCACATATTTTTCACTCTCACATTCACTCATACTGTACACAAACACTCTGATCACTTCTGACACTCATACTGTACACAAACCCTCTGATCACTTCTGACACTCATACTGTACAATACACAAACCCTCTGATCACTTCTGCCACTCATACTGTACACAAACCCTCTGATCACTTCTGCCACTCATACTGTACACAAACACTCTGATCACGCACTTCTCATGCAAGCACACTAAATTCTGCTTTACAAAATGTTCCTCACTGCATGAATGCAGTGTAGCTCACGTCTCATCACTGATGTGGTGTGTGGGAGCCACCCTGTGGAGACAATGACAACTTCACTCACAGCTATAATTTAAAGGTTCAGTATGTAACTGTGGGAGAAATGTGAGTTGTAGATCTCTGATTCTCATTGAAAGTAAGTCTGATAAGCGGTAGATTCATTCTACGTGCTCTATTTCTATGCATCCTGTGCTGAAGTTAATATTTTCGGTCTTTTTTATTTTCGGTTTTGCACACCAGTTTCAAACAGCTGAAAATACAATATTTTTGGTTTTTGAAAAGGGGAACAATGAAACAAACTAACTGTGGACCTGGCTTCGATGTCCGGATTTGAATTTGGGGGCGTAGAGATTGTACAATGTTTCTCTACACCCCTCAAATTCTAATCCGGACATCGAAGCCAGTTGCACAGTTAGTTTGTTGCATTGTTCCCCTCTAATAAGGGACTGATTTAGACCTGGGATACCAGGTGGGTGCAATTAATTATCAGGTAGAACAGAAAACCTGCAGTACTCCGGACCTCTTAGGGTAGTATTTAAATAACCCTGCTCTACACAATGCCTTGTTTGTTTCGTCACATAAAATGAAATTAGGTGAACATGATAAAATGTTGGCAACCAGGAAATGGCAGAGTGATTTCTACACATTGTGCCTTTACAGTCTCATAGGACCTGATGGGGCTTAAATACTATGTAGAAATCCCTCCACTAACTCACCCTGCTCTCTTCCTGACAGAGATGAAGGCCGTCAAGAGCTACGCCCGTAATCGTTCTGCCCGCTCCGTGGAGATGGAGATAGGAGGGGATCTGTATGCTGTAAACTTGGGGGATGGCTACCAGCCTGTACTGGCCCCCAGGAACCTCAGCGAGGCTGGGGCCCCGGGGCCACGCGACGACACTGAGGACGACTTCAGTGGCATGGGGTTCACCATCAGTCCCAGGACTAGCAGCAACAGTCTGGCTATAGAACCTTCTGACATCAAAGTCACACACAGGTCAGGGAGTGTGTTGAGGTTCTATGTGGATGGGTGGGTGTGTTTGTACTGTGTTAGTACTGCATGTTGAATGTGTTGAAAGTGTACTATGCCGAAATCCCTCCGCCATTTCCTGGTTGCTAAAATTCGAATAGTTCACCTAACTTAACATAAAAAGTTAAGTGTAGAGAAGGGTTTCCCGTATTCGGTTTTTCCTTTCAATGATATATAATAAGCTCTAGACAACCAGGTGAGGGGAGCTCCTTACTAATTAGTGACCTTGATTCATCAATCAAGTACAAGGGAGGAGCAAAACCCTGCAGACACTCTGCCCTCCGTGGAACGAATTTGACTCATGTGATGTAGAGCATTATTGTACAATTTAAACTGCTGTGAAATATATTTTCCATACCCCCAAATTTGTATTTTCAGCTGTTTGAAGATGGTGTACAAAACCAAAAGTAAATAAGCAAAAACTAAACTTAAAGTTACATATTTCAGCTTTAAAACTGCATGTTTGAATGTGTTGTTAATACTACATTCTTGTGTTGTTAGCTGGGCTAAATGCTCACTGTGTCCTGTCCTCAGGTGCTCCATCCTGGCCGATGACACAGTGAAGTGTGACACAGGGATCTATAAGTCTGTGCAGGCCTGGAAGGACCACAAACTCCACATCGACCACGAGGTAGGCCAGTCTTCTTAGCCACTCACATAACCCATATCGACCATGAGGTCAGTCTTCTCAGCCACTCACATAACCCATATCGACCATGAGGGAAGTCTTCTCAGCCACTCACATAACCCATATCGACCATGAGGGAAGTCTTCTCAGCCACTCACATAACCCATATAGACCATGAGGTCAGTCTTCTCAGCCACTCACATAACCCATATAGACCACGAGGCCAGTCTTCTCAGCCACTCACATAACCCATATCGACCATGAGGTAGGTCAGTCTTCTCAGCCACTCACATAACCCATATAGACCACGAGGCCAGTCTTATCAGCCACTCACATAACCCATATAGACCACGAGGCCAGTCTTCTCAGCCACTCACATAACCCATATAGACCACGAGGCCAGTCTTCTCAGCCACTCACATAACCCATATAGACCACGAGGTCAGTCTTCTCAGCCACTCACATAACCCATATAGACCACGAGGCCAGTCTTCTCAGCCACTCACATAACCCATATAGACCACGAGGCCAGTCTTCTCAGCCACTCACATAACCCATATAGACCACGAGGCCAGTCTTCTCAGCCACTCACATAACTCATATAGACCACGAGGCCAGTCTTCTCAGCCACTCACATAACTCACATATGACCACAAAACAATTATGCTTTATTTCTCAATGCAGTTGATCTTCAGTGCTCACAGGGATTTGTGTAATGACAATCAATAGCTGCTAATGAAATCATTGATTGTGTAATTATGAATTCGTTGAACGGGTGGTACTGGGACTCGAATCCACTACCTTAGCTTTGCAAGTGCCATGCTCTAACAACTCGGCTGTAGAAGACCACATCATTGTGTTGTGACATTTCTCTGTCTAATCTAATGTCCTGCCTCTCTCTCAGATTGAGACCCTGCAGACCAAGATCAAGAACCTGAGAGAGGTCAGGGGTCACCTGAAGAAGGCCCGCCCAGAGGAGTGTGACTGTCTTCGCTACATGTAAAGAGAGAACATCTCCTCCCGTCCTCTCTCCTCTCCTATCCTCTCCTCTCCTCTCCTATCCTCTCCTCTCCTCTCCTATCCTCACCTCTCCTCTCCTCCCCTCCCTTCCCCACTTCTCTCCTCTCCTATCATCTTTTCCCCTCTCCTTCCCTCCCCTCTCCTTTTCCCTCCTCTCCTCCCCTCTCCTCCCCTCCCCTCTGCTCCCTTCTCCTCTCCTATCCTCCCCTCTCATCTCCTCCCCTCTCCTCTCATCTCCTCCCCTCTTCTCTCCTCTTCTCAATCCACAGTTTACATTGCTCAACTGATTTCTTACCAACACCCACACACTAAACGCCAGCATTACATTACAGTGACTTTACCACTCAAATAGCTTTTCTTCAAACCCCCTGTGGTTCTCCCTGCAGATATTCATCATAAATGCTGATAATGTGAATATCTGTGTGTGTTTCAGCTACCAGTCTAAGTACAAGAGTAAGCTTAGGCACAAAGGAAGCAGCATTCACCCATTCAGGTAAGGGGCTGGGTTTGTGTTGTTTATCATGTGTGTCCTTCCTATAAGAAAGAGATGTGAACTCTAGGTGTTCTTATGAACTCTATGTGTAATGATTGTATATCTACAATATACTGTATGTATGTATGTATGTGTGACTATTTCATTGTGTCACTGTGTAATGTGTGTGTGTGTGTGTGTGTGTGTGTGTGCATGTGTGATGTCATCAGGAAGGGTCAGGATAACAAGGCGTGGCTGCTGAAGGACCAGAAGAGGAGAAAGAAGATGAGGAAACTGCTGAAACGTCTGAGGAACAACGACACCTGTAGCATGCCTGGTCTCACCTGCTTCACCCACGATAACCAGCACTGGCAGACCGCCCCCTTCTGGACAAGTAAGACCCTGTACACACACACGCACACACACTAGCACTCACGTACACACACTAGCACCAACTATTCTCTCTCTCTGCAGTGGGTCCATTCTGTGCCTGCACCAGTGCCAACAACAACACCTACTGGTGCGTGAGGACCATCAACGAAACTCACAACTTCCTGTTCTGTGAGTTTGCGACTGGCTTCCTGGAGTACTTTGACCTCAACACAGATCCCTACCAGGTCAGTGCTCCTCCTCACCGCTATCACTCACTCCTCTGTAAAGATGGTATTTAACAGAGTAATACATTTAGAATATCGTTCTGATTCTAGACATCTAATTACATAGCATTATTTAAATATCCCCAATGTCATGTTAATGGTGTTTTAACATGACTGTTATAGAATGTTGTAGTGTCATGTTAATGGGGTTCTAACATGACTGTTATAGAATGTTGTAGTGTCATGTTAATGGGGCTCTAACATGACTGTTATAGAATGTTGTAGTGTCATGTTAATGGGGCTCTAACATGACTGTTATAGAATGTTGTAGTGTCATGTTAATGGTGTTCTAACATGACTGTTATAGAATGTTGTAGTGTCATGTTAATGGGGCTCTAACATGACTGTTATAGAATGTTGTAGTGTCATGTTAATGGGGCTCTAACATGACTGTTATAGAATGTTGTAGTGTCATGTTAATGGGGTTCTAACATGACTGTTATAGAATGTTGTAGTGTCATGTTAATGGGGCTCTAACATGACTGTTATAGAATGTTGTAGTGTCATGTTAATGGGGCTCTAACATGACTGTTATAGAATGTTGTAGTGTCATGTTAATGGGGCTCTAACATGACTGTTATAGAATGTTGTAGTGTCATGTTAATGGGGTTCTAACATGACTGTTATAGAATGTTGTAGTGTCATGTTAATGGGGCTCTAACATGACTGTTATAGAATGTTGTAGTGTCATGTTAATGGGGTTCTAACATGACTGTTATAGAATGTTGTAGTGTCATGTTAATGGGGCTCTAGCATGACTGTTATATGACTGTTAGAGCCCCATTAACATGATACTACAACATTATATTACAGTCATGTTAGAGCCCCATTAACATGACACTACAACATTCTATAACAGTCATGTTAGAACCCCATTAACATGACACTACAACATTCTATAACAGTCATGTTAGAGCCCCATTAACATGACACTACAACATTCTATAACAGTCATGTTAGAACCCCATTAACATGACACTACAACATTCTATAACAGTCATGTTAGAGCCCCATTAACATGACACTACAACATTCTATAACAGTCATGTTAGAGCCCCATTAACATGACACTACAACATTCTATAACAGTCATGTTAGAACCCCATTAACATGACACTACAACATTCTATACTAGTCATGTTAGAGCCGTGTCTTCAAGATGGCACACTGAAAACGATCTATTGTATAACAGCTGGAGATGGTCTTATGAATTCATGTGCAAATATTATGAAGACCAGCATTATTCCTCTCTGTCTCTCTGTCTCTCTGTCTCTCTCTTTATCTCTGTCTGTCCGTGTAGCTGATGAATGCTGTGAACACGCTGGACCGAACCGTCCTAAACCAGCTCCACGTTCAACTCATGGAGCTCCGCAGCTGCAAGGGCCACAAGCAGTGCAACCCCCGTACCCGCAACCTGGAGCTGGGTGAGTTCCTGTAACACACACACACACATACACATACACATACACATACAATCTCAGGTTGTTGTGGGTTGTCACTACAGAAGAATGATCTCTGTTTGCTATCCTCATCACCATCATCCTCTCCACCAAACACAAGTCCTGCCTTGCTTTGTGTTCTTGTTTTCACCATGCAATACCACTCATGTATCAATTCTATTACTGCATCTTAAACGATTACAACCACTCGCTCTGGAATGAGTTTTGTTCCTTTTAATTAAGGTCAATTCAGTTGAAAGCCGCTTTATGTTTTTATTTTTTTTCAGAAACCATTTTGCGTTTTAAACAACTGCTCTTTCTAACCCGTTTAAAAGCCTCCTTCAACACAGAGTTACACCTACATGGCTTAACTAGGTCTCTATGCCTTAATTGATAGGAATCTGTTCCTATATACTCTAACCACTGCTATTGTCTCTTCTTCAGGAGGTAAAGAGCGAAGCAGCTTTGATGAATACAGGTATCTTTACTCATTGACATAAACACCACTCTGCACTTAACTGTTTATTAGGTATTAGTACTAAACTCAGGAAAAAAAGAAACCTCACACTGTCAACTGCATTTATTTTCAGCAAACTTAACGTGTGTAAATATTTGTATGAACATAAGATTCAACAACTGAGACATAAACTGAACAGAAATGGAATAATGTGTCCCTGATCAAAGGGGGAGGGGGGGGGTCAAAATCAAAAGTAACAGTCAGTATCTGGTGTGGCCACCAGCTGCATTAAGTACTGCAGTGCATGTCCTCCTCATGGACTGCACCAGATTTGCCCGTTCTTGCTGTGAGATATTACCCCACTCTTCCACCAAGGCACCTGCAAGTTCCCAGACATTTCTGGGGGGAATGGCCTAGCCCCCACCCTCCGATCCAACAGGTCCCAGATGTGCTCAATGGGATTGAGATCCGGGCTCTTCACTGGCCATTGCAGAACACTGACATTCCTGTCTTGCAGGAAATCACGCACAGAACGAGCAGTATGCCTGGTGGCATTGTCATGCTGGAGGGTCATGTCAGGATGAGCCTGCAGGAAGGGTACCACATGAGGGAGGAGGATGTCTTCCCTGTAACGCACAGCATTGAGATTGCCTGCAATGACAACAAGCTCAGTCCGATGATGCTGTGACACACCGCCCCAGACCATGACGGACCCTCCACCTCCAAATTGATCCCGCATAAGAGTACAGGCAAAACTGACCATCACCCCTGGTGAGACAAAACCGCGACTCGTCAGGGAAGAGCACTTTTTGCCAGTCCTGTCTGGTCCAGTGACAGTGGGTTTGTGCCCATAGGCGACGTTGTTGCCGGTGATGTCTGGTGAGGACCTGCCTTACAACAGGCCTACAAGCCCTCAGTCCAGCCTCTCTCATCCTATTGCGGACAGTCTGAGGACTTATGGAGAGATTGTGCGTTCCTAGTGTAACTCGGGCAGTTGTTGTTGCCATCCTGTACCTGTCCCACAGGTGTGATGTTCGGATGTACCGATGCTGTGCAGCTGTTGTTACACGTGGTCTGCCACTGTGAGGACGATCAGCTGTCCGTCTTGTCTCCCTGTAGCGCTGTCTTAGGCGTCTCACAGTACGGACATTGCAATTTATTGCCCTGGCCACATCTGCAGTCCTCATGCCTCCTTGCAGCATGCCAAAGGCACATTCACGCAGATGAGCAGGGACCCTGGGCATCTTTCTTTTGGTGTTTTTCAGAGTCAGTAGAAAGGCCTCTATAGTTTCCTAAGTTGTCATAACTGTGACCTTAATTGCCTACCGTCTGTAAGCTGTTAGTGTCTTAAAACGACCTTTCCACAGGTGCATGTTCATTAATTGTTTATGGTTCATTGAACAAGCATGGGAAACAGTGTTTAAACCCTTTACAATGAAGATCTGTGAAGTTATTTGGATTTTTACGAATTATCTTTAAAGACAGGGTTCTGAAAAAGGGACGTTTCTTTTTTGCTGAGTTTATATAAAACGAATATAAACATTCCTAAAAGATAGTTGACTATCTACTTGGCCTAGAATACGTTGGCAGAATACACAACACTTTGTGTATATGGGGCGACGTGTGGGGCGACGTGTGGGGCGACGTGTGGACATCACAGGAGGTTGGTGGCTCCTTTTTGGGGAGAACGGTCTCGTGGTAATGGCTGGAGCGGCATCAATGGAATGTTATAAAATACATCAAACACATGGTTTCCTCTGTGTTTGATGTCATTCCATTTGCTCCGATCCGGCCATTATTATGAGCCGTCCTCCCTTCAGCAGCCTCCAGTGCTGGACGTGCGATTGAGTGTGTTTTTGGTGTTCTCTTTCTCTCCTCTCTTTCTCTCTCTCTCTCTCTCTCTCTCTCTCTCTCTCTCTCTTTCCTTCTTTCTTTCTTTCTTTCTTTCTCTCTTGTTTTTCCTTTGCACTGAGCACTTTTCTAACCCTGGGGAGTACTCAGTGTAACCCTGGGGAGTACTCAGTGTAACCCTGGGGAGTACTCAGTGTAACCCTGGGGAGTACTCAGTGTAACCCTGGGGAGTACTCAGTGTATGCTTCACTGTCTCTACACTCCTTCTAACTGAGGTTAGGAGAAGGTTGAAGGCTTATTTTCCTCTGCTTGAACGGGCTGGATAACAGTCTATCTTATTGCTGCTTGTGCATCAGGCAGTTTCAAGGCTGAAAGTGGCCAAAAGTGAACATGCCCACCTCCAAATCACTGTGAGTCTGGAACTTCACGATGCCACCTAACAGTCACCTCTAACAGTCACCTCTAACAGTCACCTCTAACAGTCACCTCTAACAGTCCCCTCTAACAGTCCCCTCTAACAGTCCCCTCTAACAGTCCCCTCTAACAGTCACCTCTAACAGTCCCCTCTAACAGTCCCCTCTAACAGTCCCCTCTAACAGTCACCTCTAACAGTCACCTCTAACAGTCCCCTCTAACAGTCCCCTCTAACAGTCCCCTCTAACAGTCACCTCTAACAGTCCCCTCTAACAGTCCCCTCTAACAGTCCCCTCTAACAGTCCCCTCTAACAGTCACCTCTAACAGTCCCCTCTAACAGTCCCCTCTAACAGTCCCCTCTAACAGTCCCCTCTAACAGTCACCTCTAACAGTCCCCTCTAACAGTCCCCTCTAACAGTCCCCTCTAACAGTCCCCTCTAACAGTCCCCTCTAACAGTCCCCTCTAACAGTCCCCTCTAACAGTCCCCTCTAACAGTCCCCTCTAACAGTCACCTCTAACAGTCCCCTCTAACAGTCCCCTCTAACAGTCACCTCTAACAGTCCCCTCTAACAGTCCCCTCTAACAGTCCCCTCTAACAGTCCCCTCTAACAGTCCCCTCTAACAGTCCCCTCTAACTTGTTTTTTCTTCCTCTCTTTCGTTCCTCTTTCATTTCGTTAGTTTTTTCAACTCTGGGTTTTTCCAGGCTTGCCTGCTGCTCTCTGCTAGTTCTAGTTAATAGCCATGTCTGTCTCACTCTCCTGTCTGTCTCACTCTCCTGTCTGTCTCACTCTCCTGGCTGTCTCACTCTCCTGGCTGTCTCACTCTCCTGTCTGTCTCCTGTCTGTCTCACTCTCCTGACTGTCTCACTCTCCTGTCTGTCTCACTCTCCTGTCTGTCTCACTCTCCTGTCTGTCTCACTCTCCTGCCTGTCTCACTCTCCTGTCTGTCTCTATGAATGGATGTAATTCTAACTTGCAAGGTTTAGGCAGCTCACATCTCATACTGTCCTGTTGCTTGTCACCTGTAGAGGGCACCATCCACCCCCACCGCCCAGCGCATCTGCCTTAGTCATCTAATCATCTCTACCTGTAGAGGGCACCATCCACCCCCACCGCCCAGCGCATCTGCCTTAGTCACCTAATCATCTCTACCTGTAGAGGGCACCATCCACCCCCACCGCCCAGCGCATCTGCCTTAGTCATCTAATCATCTCTACCTGTAGAGGGCACCATCCACCCCCACCGCCCAGCGCATCTGCCTTAGTCATCTAATCATCTCTACCTGTAGAGGGCACCATCCACCGCCCAGCGCATCTGCCTTAGTCACCTAATCATCTCTACCTGTAGAGGGCACCATCCACCCCCACCGCCCAGCGCATCTGCCTTAGTCACCTAATCATCTCTACCTGTAGAGGGCACCATCCACCCCCAGCGCATCTGCCTTAGTCATCTAATCATCTCTACCTGTAGAGGGCACCATCCACCGCCCAGCGCATCTGCCTTAGTCACCTAATCATCTCTACCTGTAGAGGGCACCATCCACCCCCAGCGCATCTGCCTTAGTCATCTAATCATCTCTACCTGTAGAGGGCACCATCCACCGCCCAGCGCATCTGCCTTAGTCATCTAATCATCTCTACCTGTAGAGGGCCCCATCCACCCCCACCGCCCAGCGCATCTGCCTTAGTCATCTAATCATCTCTACCTGTAGAGGGCACCATCCACCCCCACCGCCCAGCGCATCTGCCTTAGTCACCTAATCATCTCTACCTGTAGAGGGCACCATCCACCCCCACCGCCCAGCGCATCTGCCTTAGTCACCTAATCATCTCTACCTGTAGAGGGCACCATCCACCCCCACCGCCCAGCGCATCTGCCTTAGTCACCTAATCATCTCTACCTGTAGAGGGCACCATCCACCCCCAGCGCATCTGCCTTAGTCATCTAATCATCTCTACCTGTAGAGGGCACCATCCACCCCCACCACCCAGCGCATCTGCCTTAGTCATCTAATCATCTCTACCTGTAGAGGGCACCATCCACCCCCACCGCCCAGCGCATCTGCCTTAGTCATCTAATCATCTCTACCTGTAGAGGGCACCATCCACCCCCACCACCCAGCGCATCTGCCTTAGTCACCTCTGTTGGTTGACTCTCACTTTCATAAGACTGCAGTGCCTCACAATGTCTCTCTCTCTTTCTGATACTCTGCTGTCCATGTGTCTTGTCTGTTTCTCCATGTAGCTGCCTCATATACTAGTGTGAATGTCAGAGAATGAACCCATTCAAGCATTCATATAGAATAGAATACTACTCTGTCCTGGGACCAGTTTACTGGGAGCAGAGTTCACGTGGCTGTGATGGGAAGAGGAGAGTACAGACACAACGAGAGACAGAGGTTCGCTGCGGATGACACTGTTTTGTCTGTGTGATTTTTGTCTCATCAGAGGACAGATTTGGGAAGGCTGGGAGGGATAGGGTCCAGGAGGCGACAGTGGCCCCGTCAGAAGCACCCAGTGCAGGAGGAACGGGAATGGACTGGTCAGAACTTGAACCCTTGTACAGACTTGACAAGCACGCCTATGATCTCAAACTCAACTTCAACGTCAGCCTGGAGGACTGGGACAACTTTGACTGGACCGTGGACAGGATGTTCACGATGCTAGGCAACTTCAACCACCAGCCGAACGGGCGCCGCAGCAACTTGATTCCTGGGGAGGGTAGAGGAGGAAGAGACCACGCCCTGGTGTCCTCAACGGACCAATCAGCCTCAGCCATCTACCTGACCACCCTGGCCACTCCAGCTCTCCTGCTGAGAGAGGCTGGGGCCGAGGTCCTGAGGGAGGCACTGGGGCTGAATGGAGGGGTGCACCGCGCTTCCTCCTCCTCCTCCTCCTCCTCTTCCTCCTCCTCTTCCTGTCCTCCAGTCCCAGCTGAGGAGGGCCGCTCAGACTGGGACCACTCCCCACCTCTCCTCAACCAGTTAGGGGAGGAGGGCCAGCCTAGACTGCATGACGAGGATGAGAAGGGCATTGATAGGGGTGATGAAGAGGATGAGGAAGAGTTGTTTAGGAGACGGTCGGCCCGGTGGAGGCTGAACCGTGCTCACTGTGAGTGCAGTGACTTTGTTCAGGAAGCTGAGAACGCGTTGCCTGTATGACTGCCTGTAAGACCCCTCTCTCACTCTGTCTCCCCTCCTCACCTGAGATTTTAGGGAGACTGAATCAGCACAATGCCACCTCTGGCCTGTCCCCCACCCAGACCCCCTTAACCTCTCACCCTCCTCCTCCTCAGGCTACAGCAGCACTTCCAGGCTGATATGTGGACGTGCCTGTCCCTTTAATCAAGACTGCAGTCCTCCAGTGCCCCAACCATATCCCAGGCCAGCAGACGGCCCCCTGCTGGCCCCTTCCTGTAATACACCAACAGACTTCACCAGGAGATTCTTTGTGAGCGAACACAGCAGCAGCAGACCATGATTCTTTATGAGCGAACACAGCAGCAGCCCATGATTCTTTATGAGCGAACACAACAGCAGCAGCACATGATTCTTTATGAGCGAACACAGCAGCAGCCCATGATTCTTTATGAGCGAACACAGCAGCAGCAGCCCATGATTCTTTATGAGCGAACACAGCAGCAGCAGCACATGATTCTTTATGAGCGAACACAGCAGCAGCAGCACATGATTCTTTATGAGCGAACACAACAGCAGCAGCACATGATTCTTTATGAGCGAACACAGCAGCAGCAGCCCATGATTCTTTATGAGCGAACACAGCAGCAGCAGCCCATGATTCTTTATGAGCGAACACAGCAGCAGCCCATGATTCTTTATGAGCGAACACAACAGCAGCAGCACATGATTCTTTATGAGCGAACACAGCAGCAGCAGACCATGATTCTTTATGAGCGAACACAGCAGCAGACCATGATTCTTTATGAGCGAACACAGCAGCAGCACATGATTCTTTATGAGCGAACACAGCAGCAGCTGCACATGATTCTTTATGAGCGAACACAGCAGCAGCACATGATTCTTTATGAGCGAACACAGCAGCAGCAGCCCATGATTCTTTTCCTAATGCAGGACGTTAGTTTGCTTTGTTTTTTTTGTTTTGGGGGCAGGGAGCTTTGGGAATTGGAGAGGAAAATAAACTTGATTGATTTTTGATATTCTTTGGATTCTTTGAAAAAAGATTTTGTATTGTATATGTGTATTTGACTTTTTGAGTTTTTACTAATGGCTGTATTAACTGTGCCGGTTCCATCCCCCTGTGCAGATTACGTGTATGTGGCACATTGATTAATGCTTTTTCTTTTTACCAATGTGTTACTAATTCATTTTTGAAAACACTTAATTCCACAAAATGCAGATGATCAATTATGAGGTTCAGTGATATACACACACACACACACACACACACACACACCTTACACACTTTGAGTTACAGTGTTGTGGAACCTGCCTTTGAGTTTGGCGTCAAACTGACACGAAGATGCCGTGGTTAGGGTTGGAGTGCAGGTAGGAACTGGGACTAAGTGTCATCTAAGTGCCATATCTTTTCAGTGTTGCAGCTTATTTTAGTTCTACTATGTTTCTGATGAAAAACAAGAGACTTGATATTTATGTGAATCAAAGCATTCCCTTTTGCTGTGTTCTTATTTTCATTTCAAACCACTACAACTTGGTAGCTGTGGCATTAACCGTTTTGAAACAGTCCAATCAGAAAACATGCAATTGAAGGCACTTATCTGATGTGAACCACTGAGACGTATAGAGATCACAACATTGCAGCTGTCCCATGATGGTGTCTGTGACAGTATGGGCAGCACCACTGAAGACATTTCCATTTTAAAATCAGTCACTTTTCTTCTTCATCAGATTATTTTAAGTGTGAAATAATATAGGTGTCTTATCGCCTCCTTGCGGTGCTGGAGTCCTGAACCAAATGTAGTGTCATTCATTTATTGTGGCCACTAGATGGCAGTCACATAGCTTGAAGCCATTTACAAACTAGGCAAACCAATTTAAAGAAGAAGACAATGCTCTGCTTATTGGCTGATCGCTCCCAACCCCGTAGGGATCCATACCCAGTTGACTACTTTAAGATGTCTGGAAGCCCTCAATGCCAACGTCCATGCAAAAATGTGTTATTTCTATGTAATGATCCTTATACATCTCTATGTGTGAACCTGACTGGTTGGTTCATCCCGGAAGTCTGTTTCATCAAGTCATCAGTCCACAGTTGAGTTCCCCTGCTAAGACGTTGTTGCATGTATCAACCAATGGTTGTGTGCCACATCATCGACTGCTGTCGGGCACCAGATTGCTAGGACATATGATATGGTTAGCTGATATGTAAAATAACTATCCAATGCCTGGGCAGAGGAACGTGCCCCATTACCTCTCTCTGACGTCATCAAAGGCTTCAGAGAGGAAAGGTGCGCTTGTTTTGCAAGCCCGATGTGTCCCAGAGATGGGCGGGACATAGGTTTCATGACCCACTCACCTTATACAGCAACCCTGGCAGTTTATTCTGCCTAATACCACTTACAGATACTCAGAACATGCTGGCTTGTAAAACAAGCCCACACAGTCATGATCGGCCATAACTTCATGGTCTAAAGACTGTAGCTACTCGTGTTTCTCTTATCATGTTTTTCTGTAGAAATAAAAATACATGGAAAAATACATGTATTTAACAAATACTCCATTCTTTATAACAATAGACTTCTTCGCTATACATGGTGCTATTGCGGTCTCAACATATGTATAAAATTGCTGTATGTATTTGAATGTAGGTTTTTGCGATTCATGTAAATGTTTAAATATATTTTATAATAAACAGAATTACCTATCAGACAGTGCTTCATCAAAAGGGTCAAATAGTGGGTGCTTATATTTGTCCTGTTTCACTGAATGTACAAGTGGGAAATCTGTACAAGTTTGGAAATGGGAATTTAGCATATTCCTACTCCCCCTGACAGTGGGATCATGGCCAGGGATCTGCCGTTATTGACCGTGACCCTGGAGGAATTAGGAGTGAGTGACTTGCTCAAGGGCAGATCAACAGATTTTTCACCTTGTTTGCACGGGGATTCTAAATATCAACCTTGTGGTTACTGGTCAAATGTTCTAACTGCTAGGCTACCTGCCGCCCTACAGTGCCCGATGTTTCACACCTTTAAGTAGTCTTCTGATGTGAACACCCTTGAGCAGAAGGAATCTTTCCACCCTCAATTTACCCCCCCCCCCAATAATTTTGTACTATATATTGTATAGTGAGGTATTGAGGTAAAACAAGTCCCTTCTCCCCCTGGAAAAAAATAAGCAACAGTACTTTTTATTAGCACTTTGAAATGGACTACTGTATGTGGAAAGAAAGAGGGTTTTATCATAACAATGCCTTGTGCAGTTCCATAGGTTTATCGTGCATATATTTTGGTTTCCAGTGAACAGTTGAGAGCTGTAACTAGTTTGTGAATAAAGTGTTGAATGCCAAGGTTTCCTCCTCTTCACTTAGTCTGGGTTGTGTTTATTTGACATGTTCAGACCTCCAGTCCTTGATTGGGAGACTCTGTTACCAATACCATACATGCCTATTTCTTTTTGGGACATACATGTACTCAGTACATTGTACTGTATAACATATTTTTCTGGGTTCTGACTAACCATACATTTGATCTTGTTCCATATTCAGCCAACAGGTGTGACTGGTTCTTTGAAAAGTAAATCTCTTGATAAATGTGTTGATTTATTGGTACACATGTAAGAATGATTTCCCAAACGGTTCATTTAATAAATAGACACTGACCCAAACTTTTGGACACAATTGGATCTGGGGTGACAGTCAACATGAAGTCTGGGATGTATATCTCTGTCTCGGCACTAGGTGGCTGTATTGGATCATGTTGACAACTAAGATCATCAGACCCCCCCAATGCAGAGGGAAATAGAGGGGTTTACTAATAAGCAAATTCCATGAGTTAGCTAGCTAACTTTGATAAACAACCAGAAATAACTATTGATTTTCTGATTCATTAAGAAAGCTTAACTTAGATATGTTTTTGGTTGTTGAGTCAATAAGACCATGCCCATTTCAAGCTTATCCTTCTAAAAATATATATATATATATTTCAGAATATTTCGGCAAGTTAGCTGGCTAACTAATTCCAACTGCTTTATAGTATACTGCTCAGTTAAATACAGTCCGTTAGGGATCAGATTACACATAAACCATGACCACGGTGGAGTTTGGTGGAGGGTGTGTGTGCGGTACTGATTCGCCCACAGACACGGCAGGGGTGAGGCAGTACTCTGCTCCAGTTACATGGAAACGCACATACATAGCTCAACTAGTGGGAAATCTACTACAATGCAACTCTTATTCCAACTTTTTGCTCATACAATGTGAGGAAGATGGCCGAGGCAAGGTATGCAAGTTACTATTTATTGTACAGTGTATTGTCAATGCATGTAACTTTGTGTTTCTCTCGGTGAACGAAACTTAGACCGATTTAATGTAACACGTTTTTGCTGTTGATTCTCGTGTAGCCGCTTCTCACTTCTGCGTATTGATCATTTACACTGTCTGCTGTGCTACAGTAAAATAATACAACAGACTTGAAGTAGACTGGAGATGAAGTTTACATTTCTCAAACTTTACAGAAAAACGGATTGTCTCGGTTTCCCTTTGCGTGCCTCAAATTTAAATGTTCTCTTTCTTTGCAATGCAAATGGTATTCTATGGAAATGAAAAAGAACAAACATTTGTCAAACGCAAATCGTTATTACAATATAAACACAGTCTAAGACAATAACATGTAGTTAATGATTTGAACAAACTAATTTCAAACTGATAAAAAGCTTGAAATGAAGGACACTAACAAGACATACAAACTAATGCATTGGGAGGTGAACTGTTATCCCGTTTCAATAATGATTTGACTGTTCTGTATTGTATTCATTACGGATGAAGTCCTTCTTTTGTAGAGAAAGTCATCCTAAAACACTGCATACCTGTCCAATACCTACACTACGTTCTATTACACTGCTCCTTATCGGTGTGTAAAACCCTGCCTCTGGGCAACTTCAACGTTCAAACACGAGATCAAGGGTTTTTACAATGGATTAATGGGTTAGTCTGGGGGGAAACATGCCTGGTCTTGACCGGCATGCATGTCGGTGAACAGATGCTGAACGCTACAGGAGAGGGCTGGTTAGTTACACAACGTCCAGCATGCAGTCAATCTGCCTCTCAGTCAGTCACCTCCCATCCTGACGTCCATGTGTCCAGCATGCTTTCCTCTGGTGCTGTCAGTCAATCTGCCTCTCAGTCAGTCACCTCCCATCCTGACGTCCATGTGTCCAGCATGCTTTCCTCTGGTGCTGTCAGTCAATCTGCTGCTCAGTCAGTCACCTCCCATCCTGACGTCCATGTGTCCAGCATGCTTTCCTCTGGTGCTGTCAGTCAATCTGCCGCTCAGTCAGTCACCTCCCATCCTGACGTCCATGTGTCCAGCATGCTTTCTCTCTGGTGCTGTGAGTCAATCTGCCGCTCAGTCAGTCACCTCCCATCCTGACGTCCATGTGTCCAGCATGCTTTCCTCTGGTGCTGTGAGTCAATCTGCCGCTCAGTCAGTCACCTCCCATCCTGACGTCCATGTGTCCAGCATGCTTTCCTCTGGTGCTGTCAGTCAATCTGCCGCTCAGTCAGTCACCTCCCATCCTGACGTCCATGTGTCCAGCATGCTTTCCTCTGGTGCTGTCAGTCAATCTGCCGCTCAGTCAGTCACCTCCCATCCTGACGTCCATGTGTCCAGCATGCTTTCCTCTGGTGCTGTCAGTCAATCTGCCGCTCAGTCAGTCACCTCCCATCCTGACGTCCATGTGTCCAGCATGCTTTCTCTCTGGTGCTGTCAGTCAATCTGCCGCTCAGTCAGTCACCTCCCATCCTGACGTCCATGTGTCCAGCATGCAGTCAATCTGCCTCTCAGTCAGTCACCTCCCATCCTGACGTCCATGTGTCCAGCATGCTTTCCTCTGGTGCTGTCAGTCAATCTGCCACTCAGTCAGTCACCTCCCATCCTTACGTCCATGTGTCCAGCATGCTTTCCTCTGGTGCTGTGTCAGTCAATCTGCCGCTCAGTCAGTCACCTCCCATCCTGACGTCCATGTGTCCAGCATGCTTTCCTCTGGTGCTGTCAGTCAATCTGCTGCTCAGTCAGTCACCTCCCATCCTGACGTCCATGTGTCCAGCATGCTTTCCTCTGGTGCTGTCAGTCAATCTGCCGCTCAGTCAGTCACCTCCCATCCTGACGTCCATGTGTCCAGCATGCTTTCCTCTGGTGCTGTGTCAGTCAATCTGCCGCTCAGTCAGTCACCTCCCATCCTGACGTCCATGTGTCCAGCATGCTTTCCTCTGGTGCTGTGAGTCAATCTGCCGCTCAGTCAGTCACCTCCCATCCTGACGTCCATGTGTCCAGCATGCTTTCCCTCTGGTGCTGTCAGTCAATCTGCCGCTCAGTCAGTCACCTCCCATCCTGACGTCCATGTGTCCAGCATGCTTTCCTCTGGTGCTGTCAGTCAATCTGCCGCTCAGTCAGTCACCTCCCATCCTGACGTCCATGTGTCCAGCATGCTTTCCTCTGGTGCTGTCAGTCAATCTGCCACTCAGTCAGTCACCTCCCATCCTGACGTCCATGTGTCCAGCAAGCTTTCCCTCTGGTGCTGTGTCAGTCAATCTGCCGCTCAGTCAGTCACCTCCCATCCTGACGTCCATGTGTCCAGCATGCTTTCGTCTGGTGCTGTCAGTCAATCTGCCGCTCAGTCAGTCACCTCCCATCCTGACGTCCATGTGTCCAGCATGCTTTCCTCTTGTGCTGTCAGTCAATCTGCCGCTCAGTCAGTCACCTCCCATCCTGACGTCCATGTGTCCAGCATGCTTTCCTCTGGTGCTGTCAGTCAATCTGCCGCTCAGTCAGTCACCTCCCATCCTGACGTCCATGTGTCCAGCATGCTTTCCCTCTGGTGCTGTGTCAGTCAATCTGCCGCTCAGTCAGTCACCTCCCATCCTGACGTCCATGTGTCCAGCATGCTTTCTCTCTGGTGCTGTCAGTCAATCTGCCGCTCAGTCAGTCACCTCCCATCCTGACGTCCATGTGTCCAGCATGCTTTCCCTCTGGTGCTGTCAGTCAATCTGCCGCTCAGTCAGTCACCTCCCATCCTGACGTCCATGTGTCCAGCATAATGGCAACCATCAGCGGCGTTGGCGTATTTTATTCATATTTTAGTTCAACTGACCAGAGTCGATTAGCTGTTTAGTGTTGGCCTCATGCTATATTCCATTTATATAAAGACATATAAAGATTGGGGTAGTTTAGATGAATTTGTTAGCCTGTAATCAGTTGATGTGTAGTGCACTGGATAGAGCAGTTTATTGCGCTTACTGAATAGAGATGTGTGACTACTGTATATATAATTATAGAGATGTGTTACTACTGTATATATAATCACACTTGAAGGGAGTCCAAGTTACACATTGTAAAGACAGTGAGCAAATGGAGGCCATGGAAGCGTTAACTATGTTTTATTGTGCTGTGGAAGCCAGAGTTGGATTGTATGATTGTGGTCCGATTTTAATGATCAGTTTCTTCTGTTGAATCTTGGCAGATGTTACTACAAATTGCTTGGTTCCTTTACCAAAGTAAAAACATAAATAAAAAAACACATGCATGTTCCATAGCACTATTACTATTATACTAACTATTACTATTATACTAACTATTACTATTATACTAACTATTACTATTATATTAACTATTACTATTATACTAACTATTACTATTATACTAACTATTACTATTATATTAACTGTTACTATTATACTAACTATTACTATTATACTAACTATTACTATTATACTAACTATTACTATTATACTAACTATTACTATTATACTAACTGTTACTATTATATTAACTGTTACTATTATACTAACTATTACTATTATACTAACTGTTACTATTATATTAACTATTACTATTATACTAACTATTACTATTATATTATACTAACTATTATATTATACTAACTATTACTATTATACTAACTATTACTATTATATTATACTAACTGTTACTATTATACTAACTATTACTATTATACTAACTATTACTATTATACTAACTATTACTATTACTATTATACTAACTATTACTATTATACTAACTATTACTATTATACTAACTATTACTATTATACTAACTATTATACTAACTATTACTATTATACTAACTATTACTATTACTATTATATTAACTATTACTATTATACTAACTATTACTATTATACTAACTATTACTTTTACTATTACTATTATACTAACTATTATTATTATACTAACTATTACTATTATACTAACTATTACTATTACTATTATACTAACTATTACTATTATACTAACTATTACTATTATACTAACTATTACTATTATACTAACTATTACTATTATATTAACTGTTACTATTATACTAACTATTACTATTATACTAACTATTACTATTATACTAACTATTACTATTATATTAACTATTACTATTATACTAACTATTACTATTATACTAACTATTACTATTATACTAACTATTACTATTATACTAACTGTTACTATTATATTAACTGTTACTATTATACTAACTATTACTATTATACTAACTGTTACTATTATATTAACTATTACTATTATACTAACTATTACTATTATATTATACTAACTATTATATTATACTAACTATTACTATTATACTAACTATTACTATTATATTATACTAACTGTTACTATTATACTAACTATTACTATTATACTAACTATTACTATTATACTAACTATTACTATTACTATTATACTAACTATTACTATTATACTAACTATTACTATTATACTAACTATTACTATTATACTAACTATTACTATTATATTAACTATTACTATTATACTAACTATTACTATTATACTAACTATTACTATTATACTAACTATTACTATTATACTAACTATTACTTTTACTATTACTATTATACTAACTATTACTATTATACTAACTATTACTATTATATTAACTATTACTATTATATTATACTAACTATTACTATTATACTAACTGTTGCTATTATACTAACTATTACTATTACTATTATACTAACAGTTACTATTATACTAACTATTACTATTATATTATACTAACTATTACTATTATATTATACTAACTATTACTATTATACTAACTATTACTATTATACTAACTATTACTATTATACTAACTATTACTATTATATTAACTATTACTATTATATTATACTAACTGTTACTATTATACTAACTATTACTATTATATTATACTAACTGTTACTATTATACTAACTATTACTATTATACTAACTATTACTATTATACTAACTATTACTATTATACTAACTATTACTATTATATTAACTATTAATTTTATATTATACTAACTATTACTATTATACTAACTATTACTATTATATTAACTATTACTATTATATTAACTATTACTATTATATTAACTATTACTGTTATATTATACTAACTGTTACTATTATACTAACTATTACTATTATATTAACTATTACTATTATATTATACTAACTATTACTATTATACTAACTATTACTATTATACTAACTATTACTATTATATTAACTATTACTATTATATTATACTAACTATTACTATTATACTAACTATTACTATTATATTAACTATTACTATTATATTAACTATTACTATTATATTAACTATTACTATTATATTATACTAACTATTACTATTATACTAACTGTTACTATTATACTAACTATTACTATTATACTAACTATTAC
>NC_042986.1:36564338-36639162 GCF_901001165.1 Salmo trutta | reverse complement strand
CTTCCTCTCTTCTTTTCTTATTCTTTTTTTTCTCAACCTCTTCTCTCTCTTCTTCTCTTTCCCTCTCTCTCTTCTTCTCTCTCTTCATCTTTCTCTCTCTCTTCTTCTCTCGATCTCTTTCTTATTTTCTCTCTTTCTTCTCTCTACCTCTTCTTCTCTCTCTACCTCTCTTCTTCTCTCTACCTCTTCTTCTCTCTACCTCTTCTTCTCTCTACCTCTCTTCTCTTATTTTCTCTCTACCTCTTTTCTTCTCTCTACCTCTTCTTCTTCTCTCTACCTCTCTTCTTCTCTCTACCTCTTCTTCTCTCTACCTCTTCTTCTCTCTACCTCTCTTCTTCTCTCTACCTCTCTTCTTCTCTCTACCTCTCTCTCTTCTTCTTTCTACCTCTCTTCTTCTCTCTACCTCTCTTCTTCTCTCAACCTCTTCTCTATAATGTCTCCCCTCCAGGTCTGTGGAGAATTCGTCAACGTTAAGTCATTATCCATGCATCTAGAAAAAGTCATGACCTTACTGATGCATTCTGCGCTGCCTCACATAAATACATACACGCAGTCTGACTCACACACAGTCTGACTCACACACAGTCTGACTCACACACAGTCTGACTCACACAAATAAACACTTGCACAAACACACTGAATAGAAAGAAGGTAGAGTTTTGTCTCTCATTTCAGAGAGCCTTTCTATTTAAGCCCAGCGAGAAAGACAGAGACAGACAGATATAGAAAATAAAATAATATCAAATCTTATTAGTCACATGTTCTGAATACAACAGGTGTAGTAGACCTTACAGTGAAATGCTGAATACAACAGGTGTAGTAGACCTTACAGTGAAATGCTGAATACAACAGGTGTAGTAGACCTTACAGTGAAATGCTGAATACAACAGGTGTAGTAGACCTTACAGTGAAATGCTGAATACAACAGGTGTAGTAAACCTTACAGTGAAATGCTGAATACAACAGGTGTAGTAGACCTTACAGTGAAATGCTGAATACAACAGGTGTAGTAGACCTTACAGTGAAATGCTGAATACAACAGGTGTAGTAGACCTTACAGTGAAATGCTGAATACAACAGGTGTAGTAAACCTTACAGTGAAATGCTGAATACAACAGGTGTAGTAGACCTTACAGTGAAATGCTGAATACAACAGGTGTAGTAGACCTTACAGTGAAATGCTGAATACAACAGGTGTAGTAGACCTTACAGTGAAATGCTGAATACAACAGGTGTAGTAGACCTTACAGTGAAATGCTGAATACAACAGGTGTAGTAGACCTTACAGTGAAATGCTGAATACAACAGGTGTAGTAGACCTTACAGTGAAATGCTGAATACAACAGGTGTAGACCTTACAGTGAAATGCTGAATACAACAGCTGTAGACCTTACAGTGAAATGCTGAATACAACAGGTGTAGACCTTACAGTGAAATGCTGAATACAACAGCTGTAGACCTTACAGTGAAATGCTGAATACAACAGGTGTAGTAGACCTTACAGTGAAATGCTGAATACAACAGGTGTAGTAGACCTTACAGTGAAATGCTGAATACAACAGGTGTAGTAGACCTTACAGTGAAATGCTGAATACAACAGGTGTAGTAGACCTTACAGTGAAATGCTGAATACAACAGGTGTAGTAGACCTTACAGTGAAATGCTGAATACAACAGGTGTAGTAGACCTTACAGTGAAATGCTGAATACAACAGCTGTAGACCTTACAGTGAAATGCTGAATACAACAGCTGTAGACCTTACAGTGAAATGCTGAATACAACAGGTGTAGACCTTACAGTGACATGCTGAATACAACAGCTGTAGACCTTACAGTGAAATGCTGAATACAACAGGTGTAGACCTTACAGTGAAATGCTGAATACAACAGCTGTAGACCTTACAGTGAAATGCTGAATACAACAGGTGTAGTAGACCTTACAGTGAAATGCTGAATACAACAGGTGTAGTAGACCTTACAGTGAAATGCTGAATACAACAGGTGTAGTAGACCTTACAGTGAAATGCTGAATACAACAGGTGTAGACCTTACAGTGAAATGCTGAATACCACCTTACAGTGAAATGCTGAATACAACAGCTGTAGACCTTACAGTGAAATGCTGAATACAACAGCTGTAGACCTTACAGTGAAATGCTGAATACACAACAGGTGTAGACCTTACAGTGAAATGCTGAATACAACAGCTGTAGACCTTACAGTGAAATGCTGAATACAACAGCTGTAGACCTTACAGTGAAATGCTGAATACAACAGCTGTAGACCTTACAGTGAAATGCTGAATACAACAGGTGTAGACCTTACAGTGACATGCTGAATACAACAGCTGTAGACCTTACAGTGAAATGCTGAATACAACAGGTGTAGACCTTACAGTGAAATGCTGAATACAACAGCTGTAGACCTTACAGTGAAATGCTGAATACAACAGGTGTAGTAGACCTTACAGTGAAATGCTGAATACAACAGGTGTAGTAGACCTTACAGTGAAATGCTGAATACAACAGGTGTAGTAGACCTTACAGTGAAATGCTGAATACAACAGGTGTAGACCTTACAGTGAAATGCTGAATACCACCTTACAGTGAAATGCTGAATACAACAGCTGTAGACCTTACAGTGAAATGCTGAATACAACAGCTGTAGACCTTACAGTGAAATGCTGAATACACAACAGGTGTAGACCTTACAGTGAAATGCTGAATACAACAGCTGTAGACCTACAGTGAAATGCTGAATACAACAGCTGTAGACCTTACAGTGAAATGCTGAATACAACAGCTGTAGACCTTACAGTGAAATGCTGAATACAACAGGTGTAGACCTTACAGTGAAATGCTGAATACAACAGCTGTAGACCTTACAGTGAAATGCTGAATACAACAGGTGTAGACCTTACAGTGAAATGCTGAATACAACAGCTGTAGACCTTACAGTGAAATGCTGAATACAACAGGTGTAGTAGACCTTACAGTGAAATGCTGAATACAACAGGTGTAGTAGACCTTACAGTGAAATGCTGAATACAACAGGTGTAGTAGACCTTACAGTGAAATGCTGAATACAACAGGTGTAGTAGACCTTACAGTGAAATGCTGAATACAACAGGTGTAGTAGACCTTACAGTGAAATGCTGAATACAACAGGTGTAGACCTTACAGTGAAATGCTGAATACAACAGCTGTAGACCTTACAGTGAAATGCTGAATACAACAGGTGTAGACCTTACAGTGAAATGCTGAATACAACAGGTGTAGACCTTACAGTGAAATGCTGAATACAACAGCTGTAGACCTTACAGTGAAATGCTGAATACAACAGGTGTAGACCTTACAGTGAAATGCTGAATACAACAGCTGTAGACCTTACAGTGAAATGCTGAATACAACAGGTGTAGTAGACCTTACAGTGAAATGCTGAATACAACAGGTGTAGTAGACCTTACAGTGAAATGCTGAATACAACAGGTGTAGTAGACCTTACAGTGAAATGCTGAATACAACAGGTGTAGTAGACCTTACAGTGAAATGCTGAATACAACAGCTGTAGACCTTACAGTGAAATGCTGAATACAACAGCTGTAGACCTTACAGTGAAATGCTGAATACAACAGGTGTAGACCTTACAGTGAAATGCTGAATACAACAGGTGTAGACCTTACAGTGAAATGCTGAATACAACAGCTGTAGACCTTACAGTGAAATGCTGAATACAACAGGTGTAGTAGACCTTACAGTGAAATGCTGAATACAACAGGTGTAGTAGACCTTACAGTGAAATGCTGAATACAACAGGTGTAGTAGACCTTACAGTGAAATGCTGAATACAACAGGTGTAGACCTTACAGTGAAATGCTGAATACAACAGCTGTAGACCTTACAGTGAAATGCTGAATACAACAGGTGTAGTAGACCTTACAGTGAAATGCTGAATACAACAGGTGTAGTAGACCTTACAGTGAAATGCTGAATACAACAGGTGTAGTAGACCTTACAGTGAAATGCTGAATACAACAGGTGTAGTAGACCTTACAGTGAAATGCTGAATACAACAGCTGTAGACCTTACAGTGAAATGCTGAATACAACAGCTGTAGACCTTACAGTGAAATGCTGAATACAACAGGTGTAGACCTTACAGTGAAATGCTGAATACAACAGCTGTAGACCTTACAGTGAAATGCTGAATACAACAGGTGTAGACCTTACAGTGAAATGCTGAATACAACAGCTGTAGACCTTACAGTGAAATGCTGAATACAACAGGTGTAGTAGACCTTACAGTGAAATGCTGAATACAACAGGTGTAGTAGACCTTACAGTGAAATGCTGAATACAACAGGTGTAGTAGACCTTACAGTGAAATGCTGAATACAACAGGTGTAGACCTTACAGTGAAATGCTGAATACCACCTTACAGTGAAATGCTGAATACAACAGCTGTAGACCTTACAGTGAAATGCTGAATACAACAGCTGTAGACCTTACAGTGAAATGCTGAATACACAACAGGTGTAGACCTTACAGTGAAATGCTGAATACAACAGCTGTAGACCTTACAGTGAAATGCTGAATACAACAGCTGTAGACCTTACAGTGAAATGCTGAATACAACAGCTGTAGACCTTACAGTGAAATGCTGAATACAACAGGTGTAGACCTTACAGTGAAATGCTGAATACAACAGGTTTAGGTAGACCTTACAGTGAAATGCTGAATACAACAGCTGTAGACCTTACAGTGAAATGCTGAATACAACAGCTGTAGACCTTACAGTGAAATGCTGAATACAACAGCTGTAGACCTTACAGTGAAATCCTTACTTACGAGCCCCTAACCAACAGTGCAGTTTCAAAAAATATGGATAAGAATAAGAGATAAAAGTAACAAGTAATTAAAGAGCAGCAGTAAAATAACAATAGCAAGACTATGTACAGCTGGGTACCGATACAGAGTCAATGTGTGGCAACACCGGTTAGTTGAGGTACAATGTACATGTAGGTAGAGTTATTAAAGTGACTATGCATAGATGACAAGAGAGACTAGTAGTGGTGTAGAGAAGGGGGGGGGCAATGCAAATAGTCTGGGTAGCCATTTGACTAGATGTTCAGGAGTCTTATGACTTGGGGGTAGAAGCTGTTTAGAAGCCCCTTGGACCTAGACTTGGCGCTCCGGTAGCGCTTGCCGTGCGGTAGCAGAGAGAACTGTCTATTACTAGAGTGGAATCTTTGACAATTTTGAGGACCTTCCTCAGGACGCTTGGCCCCAGTGATGTACTGGGCCGTTCGCACTACCCTCTGTAGTGCCTTGCGGTCGGAGGCCGAGCAGTTGCCATACCAGGCAGTGATGCAACCACTCAGGATGCTCTCGATGGTGCAGCTGTAGAATCTTTTGAGGATCCATGACAAATCTTGTCAGTCTCCTGAGGGGGAATAGGTTTTGTCATGTCCTCTTCACGACTGTCTTGGTGTGCTTGGACCATGTTAGTTTGTTGGTGATGTGGACACCAAGGAACTTGAAGCTCTCAACCTGCTCCACTATAGAGAGAGACTCTGGGGAGAGAGAGAGTGAAGATCAGTCTTCATCTCTATATGAGGTTCAGGGTAATGTGCTTGTGGCAGGGGAAAGCATCATCCACATCAGTCAGCCCAGACAGCAGAAGAGATCAGATACAGTTCTCACTCAGAGACTTTGGAGTCAGACACCTCAGGGAGCATTCTGGAACACAGAGAGAGAGAGACCAAACAGACAGACAGACTGTAGAGCTTCTGTGTCTCATCATACAGTACACTACCTGCATAGAGTAGGTGGCAGTTAGCCTAGCTGTTAAGAGCGTTGCGCCAGTAACCAAAAGGTCTCTGGTTCAAATCCCCAAGCCAACTAGGTAAAAAATCTGTCGATGTGACCTTAAGCAAGGCACTTAATCCTAATTACTCCTGTAAATTACTCTGGATGAGAGTGTCTGCTAAATGACTCAAATGTAGTGTGTAAGTCTAATACACTATAACATGAAGCTGCAATGAGAGTGTGAGACAATAGCTAGTTGCCGTAGGTCGAAGGTCCCATGTCTCTGTCTCCTCCTCCACAGAGAGGGACAGCTGCAGACAGTACAGTACAGTGCTGGAGATCCCAGGGGAGAGAGAAATGCTGGTGCTCTGATCTGATCCTCTCTCAGATGTGAACCACAGCTGGTGTGCCCTGGAGCACAATGTTCAACAGGACCCTGCATTAGCCACACTGTAGAGCGTCTAGTGTAAAGATCTCCTGGGCGGTAGAGAAGGCTCTTGTTGATCCGTGTGTCTCCAGCATGAGGTGCTGAATGTGGAAGACCGTGTGGAGCACGCCAAGAGAAATGCTCTGGGATAGAGCAGACCCAGCTCAAATCGGTCTTATGTAGCAAAATTAGAAATAGTGTTTTTTACATTGGATAACAGTAGAGACACAGAGCTATACATATCATACACTGCATTTGAGGAACAATAGGAAAGTAATTATTATTTTAAAGTTGATAAACTTGTAAACTCACTTTTGAGAAAATGGTCTTTGAATGTTTTGGTACCTACTGGAGAGCTCTTCTTTGTCTACACCCATTCAGTATCGTTCACACCCTCTTAAGCCTTAGACACACCCATCTCTTTAAGAATTCACGAGATGAAGAATAAAAGTGGTATTAGCTTACAATAAGGACAAATTCCAGGTAAACAGAAAGTGTCCAGATAAAAATATTTTATAAATATTAAATGACACACTTGTCTAAATTGATGGGTCATGTGAAAGAAATGCTATAACCCCCAGCCACATCTTGCTAAGCGGATGGGTCTCTACAGGAGGTGTAAACAGTACAGCCAAATGGTTACTTGCATAGTAGCAATATCACAAATAGATAGTGTCAATATAAATAAAATAATATACAGTACGTACATGAACAATATCAATAACAATATGTGTGATAGATGAGGTAGTTATATGCATACTATCAGGGGTAAAGTGGCTGAGCAGCATGATAAATAGTAGCAGCAACATATGGTGTGTGTGTGTTAGGAGAGAGTCATGTGAATAGAGGCACTGCAGATAGTGCTGATGACTGGTCCGTCCGAACCACGCATGAACAAGGGAATCTATATTCGGAGAGCCTGTTTCTCTCCTGACCTTGACTTTGGTGCCGGGCATGTGATGTCCATAGCCTCTTCGTCGCAAAACTCCCATATCTTCTCAAAAAGATACATTTGTCTAGCTGTGTCCAGTCCAGGTGGTGCTTGTACAGGCAGACCATCTATGGGAGGAAGGATGTCAGCATTGTACAGCAGCTGAAACCTCGTCCCGACTGAGTCCGAACGCTCCTTGGCGACAACAACACCAGGCTCCAGAGCATCGAAGCTGTAAAACAGGAAATAACTAAATAAATTAGAAGACATTACAACCTTGCACAACATCAATTCACCTCCCAAGTTTAGATAAGAACAATCACCTCATACAATGCAATGAAAATGATATTCACCTGAAGTGCTGGTACTGCTTGATCTGTGGCAGTTCTTGGCTGTTCTTCACAACACCAGCAATCTCAAACAAAGTGTTCACTCTGGTCTTTCTGAAGTGCTGCTTGATGAGGCCAAAGCACCAGTCGGGGGCAAACTTTGTGTGGCCTGTGATCAGGAAGTGAAGGTCCAGATTCTGGTGTAGCTTGTGCATGGTCCGCCAGGCACAATTCCAGAGCACAAACTTGTTCTTGTTTTGGCCACTGTAGTTGCGAGGAGTTAAAAAGTAGATGTGACCTGGCTGCATAGGGTCAGAAGGATGGTGCACCTGCAAACAACAAAAGAACATTAAGATAAGTTAATGAATAGAAAAGGTAACATAAAACGTAATATCATTTTTAAATGCATCATTATCAGATAAGTTTCACTTAACTACAAATAAATGTGCAGAGCAGCAGCACTGCGTACAGAAACATCATCTTGGAAACTCGAAGTTAAAAGGTCCCGTGTGGCTCAGTTGGTAGAGCATGGTGTTTGCAACGCCAGGGTTGTGGGTTCGATTCCCATGGGGGACCAGTACGGGGGGAAAAAAATGTATGAAATGTATGCATTCACTACCGTAAGTTGCTCTGGATATGAGCGTCTGCTAAATGACTAAAAATGTTATAATGATAACACAAAGCCCAACTACACATTCCTCTGGAAAATACCGAAATAATATGAGATCAATAAAAGTAGTGCCAATCATGTTGGAGGTCAATTAAATAATCAAAATGTGTTGTTTATGCTTTACATATCAAGTGTTGTAGAGATGCCACACTGCTGCTTTTGTCACATGGGATGGCAGCAGCTTTCCACCAAAGTGTTTGTGTCCTGGGTAGTGTCCTGGTAATACTATTGCATTATCCTCTTCGTAGTTGTTGATGAAGTTCACCACTCGCTGCAAGTCCTCATGATTCAGGTGTAACCTGTGTTTGCTTGGGCCAGCTCTCTTTTTGATGGGAGGCATTTGACCATTCTCCTTGTATGACTGGTGGAGGAGAGTCAGGCATGTTCTACTGAGGCTGAAAGACAAATTCCAGATACAAACATTTTGCCATTATTATACAATAATCACTGTCAGACACACCTGGCTAACTGGATGAGTCATGTAATCATCTGGCGAAGTGAAGTCTTTTGTTTAGACATGCTAGCTAGCTAGCTAGCTAGCTAAACAATTAATCATAATCCCAATCCATAGAGTACTAGCAATACAAACCGATTGTCATAGCTAGCTAAAGTTAACCAAATAGGTTCAATGTTAGCCAGTTAGCTAGCTAACATTAGGCTATAACTAGCAATGCGAAATGGCATTATGAGATAACATTACTACACACAGATCATAAACATAATGTTAGCTAGCGAGCCAACCATCTAACCTCAGCGGGCTAGCTAACAGTAAGCTTTCATTTGGGGTAATTTGCTTAGACATGTAGCTAGCTAGCTAAACAATTAACCATTATCCTAGCAACCTTCCCGCTAGCAATGATATGGCAGACCAATCCAAACTCATCTCTCGGAATGTCCAGCCCACTCATTATCTCAGCCAATCATGGCTAGCGGGAAGGTTGCTGGCTTTTCTCTGTGGCTAAACCAACTTGTAATTTAACAATTTTATTCGTATTTACAGATGGCATACATTTATATTAACATATTATATAATAACAGAGGGCATACAAGTTTATTATTAAAGAACATGAAAGTTCACATGTTCGTGAAGGCATGTCTGCCCCCCCCCCAAATGAAAACGTTTACGTTCGAACAGCTCTAACTGTGAAGTAGTTACGCCTAGTTTCCTGAAACGGGTCACAATTTTTTACTATAAGAGGGAAGCCTCAGAGGAGAATGACAGTGTGTCTGTAGGGACTGGATATGAGTCTATGAACAGCTCCCTCTGTTACTCCCTCTAGTAACAGCTCCGAACAAACGAGGAAGAAGAGTCTCTTTCTATAAACTATTGCAGTACTAAGCGCTAAATCTTTACTTGACGTACACACCTTCAAGCCAAACATTTGTCCACCAAAGCATGCACTGATGCCGTCTGGAGATGTGTTCCACAGTGTGAGTTATGTGGGCATGTTTCAAGTTAGGATTCACCGCTGAACGTCTCTTCTTGGCTGCTGTCTAAGGCTCTGCATGGACTCCTTATTACGCTCCAGTTTTCTGGTCTGGTGGAAACACAATGGTTCTTCTGTCAGTGTGTGTGTGTGTGTGTGTGTGTGTACGTACGTGCCTGCGCGCGTGTGTGTGACTCAACAGCACAGCAGTATTGGCATCCTGACAGGATCTTGACCACTGACCTTGAGGAGATATTCCCTCCTATAACCGTCATTCTGGTTTCTCTGGTTGATGTAGCCCAAGCTCGATATAAACACTGAAACACAAGCCTCTCCATAACTGTCTTTCATACCGCACGGCTTTCCAACAATTATACATAGTTCAATCTTCTATAGCATAAATATAGGCAATGATGTACTCTGCAATGGAAATTGGCATGTAGTTTGGCCACGGGAGATTTTGTTGGCTACTGGATGGATGCTTTATTCCATGAGCTCTACCCTCCAACAATAACAACGCTATTCCACATAAACACATAGTGCAAAGACAGTACGTGATTAAGGCTGTTGCTCCTCCTAGCCAGGAAACATGTTGCTGCAGTTCGTCTGTTTGTTGAGGCCAATAGTGACAGACAGAGTGTCATATTTAGAACAAGATGTAAGTTCCCAACAAACCTATGTCTTCATCAGAGATGTGTTTTGAACACACCGTTAGAGAGAGAGAGAGGGTGAGAGAGGGAGAGAGAGAGAGAGGCAGGGTGAGAGAGGGAGAGAGAGAGAGAGGCAGGGTGAGAGAGAGAGATTGAGGAAGGGGGAGAGAGATTGAGGCAGGGTGAGAGAGAGAGAGAGAGAGAGAGGCAGGGTGAGAGAGAGAGGGAGACAGGGTGAGAGAGAGAGAGAGAGAGAGAGAGAGATTGAGGCAGGGTGAGGGAGAGAGAGAGAGAGAGATATTATTATTTATTTCACTTGCTTTGGCAATGTTAACATATGTTTCCCATGCCAATAAAGCCCCTTGAATTGAATTGAATTGAGACAGAGAGAGACAGGGTGAAATAGAGAGAGGGAGACAGAGAGCCAGGGTGAGAGAGAGAGATTGAGGCAGGGTGAGAGAGAGAGAGAGGTTGAGAGAGAGGCAGGGTGAGAGAGGGAGAGACATAGATTGAGGCAGGGTGAGAGAGAGAAAGAGAGTTTCCTCCATACAGTACAGTAAACACTACAGTAATACAGTATACAAGATAAACATGTTACAGAGTAGTATAGCTCCCAGTTTCCTCCATACAGTACAGTAAACACTACAGTAATACAGTATACAAGATAAACATGTTACAGAGTAGTATAGCTCCCAGTTTCCTCCATACAGTACAGTAAACACTACAGTAATACAGTATACAAGATAAACATGTTACAGAGTAGTATAGCTCCCAGTTTCCTCCATACAGTAATACATGAACCATTGACTTTGTTTCCCCTTCCAGTATCTATTGGAATCTACAGTCTTTACTGTGCTTTATGTTGTACAACTGTCAAGTAGTAAAAGTACTAGAGAGGTCCAATGTCTGCAGTACAAACCTCTTCTCATTTTGGAACGTCCGGATGATGGATGTTACAGTGAAGCGGCTCAGATTGGGCCGCTTCACTGTAACAGCCTCTCTCAAGGTCAAACCATGGTTGACCACATGGTCCACCACAGTTACCCACATTTCATTGGAGATTACTCTCCTTGTTTTTGGTCTTCCTTCATCTCCACCTCCACCTCCACCTCTACAGCCACCTCCACCTACACCTCTACATCCACCTCTACATCCACCTCTACATCCGTCTCTACCTCTACATCCACCGCCACCTCTACATCCACCTCTACATCCATCTCCACATCCACCTCCACCTCTACATTCACCTCTAAATCCACCTCCACATCCACCTCCACATCCACCTCTACATCCACCTCTACATCCACCTCTACATCCACCTCTACATCCACCTCTACATCCATCTCTACATCCACCTCTACCTCTACATCCACCTCCACATCCACCTCTACATCCACCTCTACCTCCACCTCCACCTCTACATCCACATCTACCTCTACATCTACCTCCACATCCACCTCTACCTCCACCTCTACATCCACCTCTACCTCCACCTCTACATCCACCTCTATATCCACTTCCACCTCTACATCCACCTCTACATCCACCTCTTCCTCTACCTCCACCTCTACATCCACATCCACCTCTACATCTACCTCCACATCCACCTCTACATCCACCTCCAGATCCACCTCTACCTCCACCTCTACATCCACCTCCACCTCCACCTCTACATCCACCTCTACATCCACCTCTACCTCCACCTCTACATCCACCACCACCTCCACCTCTACATCCACCTCCACATCCACCTCTACCTCCACCTCTACCTCCACCTCTACATCCACCTCTACCTCCACCTCTACATCCACCTCCACCTTTACATCCACCTCTACATCCACCTCTACCTCCACCTCTGCATCCACCTCCACATCCACCTCTACATCCACCTCTACCTCCACCTCTACATCCACCTCTACATCCACCTCTACCTCCACCTCTACATCCACCTCTACATCCACCTCCACCTCTACATCCACCTCTACATCCACCTCTACATCCACCTCCACCTCTACATCCACCTCTACCTCCACCTCTACATCCACCTCTACATCCACCTCTACCTCTACATCCACCTCTACCTCCACCTCTACATCCACCTCCACCTCTACATCCACCTCTACATCCACCTCTACCTCTACATCCACCTCTACATCCACCTCCACATCCAGCTCTACATCCACCTCTACCTCCACCTCTACATCCACCTCTATATCCACTTCCACCTCTACATCCACCTCTACATCCACCTCTTCCTCTACCTCCACCTCTACATCCACATCCACCTCTACATCTACCTCCACATCCACCTCTACATCCACCTCCAGATCCACCTCTACCTCCACCTCTACATCCACCTCCACATCCACCTCTACATCCACCTCTACATCCACCTCTACCTCCACCTCTACATCCACCACCACCTCCACCTCTACATCCACCTCCACATCCACCTCTACCTCCACCTCTACCTCCACCTCTACATCCACCTCTACCTCCACCTCTACATCCACCTCCACCTTTACATCCACCTCTACATCCACCTCTACCTCCACCTCTACATCCACCTCCACATCCACCTCTACATCCACCTCTACCTCCACCTCTACATCCACCTCTACATCCACCTCCACCTCTACATCCACCTCTACCTCCACCTCTACATCCACCTCTACATCCACCTCCACCTCTACATCCACCTCTACATCCACCTCTACATCCACCTCCACCTCTACATCCACCTCTACCTCCACCTCTACATCCACCTCTACATCCACCTCTACCTCTACCTCCACCTCTACATCCACCTCTACATCCACCTCCACCTCTACATCCACCTCTACATCCACCTCTACATCCACCTCTACCTCTACATCCACCTCTACATCCACCTCCACATCCAGCTCTACATCCACCTCTACCTCCACCTCTACATCCACCTCTATATCCACTTCCACCTCTACATCCACCTCTACATCCACCTCTTCCTCTACCTCCACCTCTACATCCACATCCACCTCTACATCTACCTCCACATCCACCTCTACATCCACCTCCAGATCCACCTCTACCTCCACCTCTACATCCACCTCCACATCCACCTCTACATCCACCTCTACATCCACCTCTACCTCCACCTCTACATCCACCACCACCTCCACCTCTACATCCACCTCCACATCCACCTCTACATCCACCTCCACATCCACCTCTACATCCACCTCTACATCCACCTCTACCTCCACCTCCACATCCACCTCTACCTCCACCTCTACCTCCACCTCTACATCCACCTCTACATCCACCTCCACCTTTACATCCACCTCTACATCCACCTCTACCTCCACCTCTACATCCACCTCCACCTTTACATCCACCTCTACATCCACCTCTACATCCACCTCCACATCCACCTCTACATCCACCTCTACCTCCACCTCTACATCCACCTCCACCTCTACATCCACCTCTACATCCACCTCCACCTCTACATCCACCTCTACATCCACCTCTACCTCTACATCCACCTCTACCTCCACCTCTACATCCACCTCTACATCCACCTCCACCTCTACATCCACCTCCACATCCAGCTCTACATCCACCTCTACATCCACCTCTTCATCCACCTCTACCTCCACCTCCACCTCTCTCTGCCAAGTTTGCTTCCGTTGTTCTCCAAACACAGGAGTACTCACCCATAGCCTTTTTATCCATACCTAAGGTTTGATTGCAAAGTGAACATGTACACGATTAGTGTTTGAACATGTGAAGAGTGAAAGTGATCAATTGGTAATTGATCTTAGCTTGTTGAACAGTGTTGCTTTTCATTTGAACACAAGAGATTTTAGTTGTGAAGGTTGTGCCAAAGATAGAGAATTGTGTGTTGTGTTTTGCCAAATTGCAATCTGAGTGTAAACAAAACATGTGGCAGTAGTATTGGTTCTGCTAAATGAGTTACAGTTTTGGGTCATTGTGCCTCATGGCCAGTTGTAGTGGGTAAACAATTGGGAAAAACTGTCACAGGAGGAATGCAGGGGAAGGAGGCTACACTCTGCAGGACCGAGAGAAAGAGAGGAGCCAAGGAAAGGAGAGAGGGGAGCCAAAGAAAGAAGGAGAGAGAGAGCAAGGGGAGCCAAAGAAAGACAGAGAGCGAGAGAGAGTACACAGTACAGGATAAAGTAACTGATTTATAGGCTTTAGCGGTATGTACTCTGTGTTTAGCGGTATGTACTCTGTTTAGCGGTATCTACTCTGTGTTTAGCATTATGTACTCCGTGTTTAGCAGTACGGTATGTTCTCTGTGTTTAGCGGTATGTACTCTGTGTTTAGCAGTATGTACTCTGTGTTTAGCAGTATATACTCTGTGTTTAGCGGTATGTACTCTGTGTTTAGCGTTATGTACTCCGTGTTGAGCATTATGTACTCCGTGTTTAGCGATATGTACTCTGTGTTTAGCAGTATGTACTCCGTGTTTAGCAGTATGTACTCTGTTTAGCAGTATGTACTCTGTGTTTAGCAGTATGTACTCTGTATTTAGCGGTATGTACCCTGTGTTTAGCAGTATGTACTCTGTGTTTAGCCGTATGTACTCTGTGTTTTGCTGAGTTGCTAAGAATGTGAGCTCACTAGAAGATGAACTGTTTGGTGAGCCGCTGCACAAGGCTTTTTGGCAGAGTAGTGTTCATATCAGAACTTGTCATTGTGGTGAGAGTGATAACAACAGATCTATTTCACCAGGCAGTAGCATTCTTCCCTCTTTAGCTTAGTCTAGTATCACTCAGGCCAAGGATGTCTTTTGCCCTTACATTTGTTTTACAAGAAACAGGTTGCTACTCGTAAATCACTGCGCCTTTGCCACACACACACGTTAACACACTCCCATACACAGACTCAGTAGTCTACACAAATAGCTCACAGTGTTTGACAAACACATGCCTTTTGAGAAGTTAATTGACTGTGTTTGTGAGAGAGGGGAGAGCAATAGAGTCTGGTAGAGAAATCCCTAACAGAGATTTCTACCCTGTTGCCTAGTCGCTTTACCCCTACCGATACAGATGTTTATTTGATTTATTTTACCTTTATTTAACTAGGCAAATCAGTTAAGAACAAATTCTTATTTACAACGACGGCCTACTCCGGCCAAACCCCAACGGTGCTGGGCCAATTGTGCGCCGCCCTATGGAACTCCCAATCACAGTCGAATGTGATACAGCCTGGATTCAAACCAGGTACTATAGTGCCTAGAGGTCGACCGAATATGATTTTTCAACGCCGATGCCGATTATTGGAGGCCCAAAAAGGGCCGATGCCGATTATTCGGCCGATTTTTATTAAAAAAAATGTATTTGTAATAATGACAATTACAACAATACTGAATGAACACTTATTTTAACTTAATATAATACATCAATAAAATCAATTTAGCCTCAAATAAATAATGAAACATGTTTAATTTGGTTTAAATAATGCAAAAACAAAGTGTTGGAGAAGAAAGTAAAAGTGCAATATGTGCCATGTAAAAAAGCTAACGTTTAAGTGCCTTGCTCAGAACATGAGAACATATGAAAGCTGGTGGTTCCTTTTAACATGAGTCTTCAACATTCCCAGGTAAGAAGTTTTAGGTTGTAGTTATTATAGGAATTATAGGACTATTTCTCTCTATACCATTTGTATTTCATATACCTTTGACTATTGGATGTTCTTATAGGCACTTTAGTATTGCCAGTGTAACAGTATAGCTTCCGTCCCTCTCCTCGCTCCTACCTGGGCTCGAACCAGGAACACATTGACAACAGCCACCCTCAAAGCAGCGTTACCCATGTAGAGCAAGGGGAACAACTACTCCAAGTCTCAGAGCGAGTGACGTTTGAAACGCTATTAGCGCGCACCCGCTAACTAGCTAGCCATTTCACATCGGTTACACCAGCCTAATCTTGGGAGTTGACAGGCTTGAAGTCATAAACAGCGCAATGCATTGTGAAGGGCTGTTTGACTGAATGCTTATGAGCCTGCTGCTGCCTACCATCGCTCAGTCAGAATGCTCTATCAAATCATAGACTTAATTATAACATAATAACACACAGAAATACGAGCCGTAGGTCATTAATATGGTCGAATCCGGAAACTATCATCTCGAAAACAAAACGTTATTCCTGTTACATTGCACAACCTTCAATGTTATGTCATAATTACGTAAAATTCTGGCAAATTAGTTCGCAACGAGCCAGGCGGCCCAAACTGTTGCATATACCCTGATTCTGCGTGCAATGAATGCAAAATGACACAATTTCACCTGGTTAATATTGCCTGCTAACATGGATTTCTTTTAGCTAAATATGCAGGTTTAAAAATATATACTTCTGTGTATTGATTTTAAGAAAGGCATTGATGTTTATGGTTAGGTACAGTCGTGCAACGATTGTGCTTGTTTCGCAAATGCGCTTTTGTTAAATCATCTCCCGTTTGGCGAAGTCGGCTGTCTTTGTTAGGAAGAAATAGTCTTCACAGTTCGCAACGAGCCAGGAGGCCCAAACTGCTGCATATACCCTGACTCTGTTTGCAAGAGAAGTGACACATTTTCCCTAGTTAAAAGAAATTCATGTTAGCAGGCAATATTAACTAAATATGCAGTTTTAAAAATATATACTTGTGTATTGATTTTAAGAAAGGCATTGATGTTTATGGTTGGAGCAACGTGTACCTAAGCGATTATATGCAACGCAAGACAGGCTAGATAAACTAGTAATATCATCAACCATGTGTAGTTAACTAGTGATTATGATTGATTGATTGTTTTTTATAAGATAAGTTTAATGCTAGCTAGCAACTTACCTTGGCTTCTTACTGCATTCGCGTAACAGGCAAGCTCCTCGTGGAGTGCAATGTAAAGCAGGTGGTTAGAGCGTTGGACTAGTTAACCGTAAGGTTGCAAGATTGAATCCCTGAGCTGACAAGGTAAAAATCTGTTGTTCTGCCCCTGAACACTGCAGTTAACCCACCGTTCCTAGGCCGTCATTGTAAATAAGAATGTGTTCTTAACTGACTTGCCTAGTTAAATAAAGGAAGAAAAAAAAATAAAAAATAGCGGCCAAAAATACGATTGTTATGAAAACTTGAAATCGGCCCTAATTAATCGGCCATTCCGATTAATCTGTCGACCTCTAATAGTGATGCCTCTTGCACTGAGATGCAGTGCCATAGACTGCTGCGCCACTCGATAGCCCAAATGTAGGATCTTAATTTGAGCCAGTTTGCTACAGCAGGAAAATATTACTGCAACAACAGGACATGTAAATTATTATGTGGATGTAATTAATGTTAACATTTTTGTTGGGGTTGATACATTTTTAGTTATGGCAAATCAAGTCTGACATTTCAAAGTTGAAATTACAAACATTAGAATACTTTTAAAACCTCAAATACACTACAACTTTGCATTTCCAGCTGTGCAGGCCCCTTACACTCAATAACTGGTTGTTCCACTTTTAGCTGCAATGACTCCAACCAAATACTTCCTGTAGTTGTTGATCAGTCTCTCACATCGCTATGAATTTTTTTTTGGCCCAAAAATTTCTGGAAGCACCTGGATGATCATCAAGACTTCTGGAAGAATGTTCAATGGATAGATTATTAAAAAGTGTAACTTTTTGGACGACATGAGTCCCATTATGCCTGGTGAAAACCAAACACTGCATTCCACAGTAAGAACCTCAAGCATGGTGGTGGTAGTGTGATGGTTTTGGATGCTTTGCTTCCTCAGGACCTGGACGACTTGCCTTAATAGAAAGAACCATGAATTCTGCTCTGTTTCAGAGAATTCTACAGGAGAATGTCAGGCCATCCACCCAAACCCCCACCAGGGTTGTGGGTTTGATTCCCACGGAGGACCAGTACGGGGACAATTTTTTTATGAAATGTCTGAAATGTATGCATTCACTACTGTAAGTCGCTCTGGATAAGAGCGTCTGCTAAATGACTAAAATGTAAAATGTAAATGATGTGCAGCTGGGTCATGCAGCAAGACAATGATCCAAAACACACATGAAAATGGCTAAAAAGCAACAAATTTGACATTTTGGAATGGCCTAGTCAAAGTCCAGACCAAATCCCAATTGAGATGTTGTGGCAGGACTTGAAACGAGCCGTTCATGCTTGACAACCCACAAATGTCGCTGAGTTAAAGCAGTTCTGCATGGAAGAGTGGGCCAAAATTCATCCACAACGACGTGAGAGACTGATCACCAACTACAGGAAGTGTTTGACTGCAGTCATTTGCAGCTAAAGGTGGAACAACCAGTTATTGAGTGTAACGAGGCAATTATTTCTCACACGCGAACATTGGGTGTTGCATACCTTTGTTTATGAAATAAATGAAATAATTATGTAATTGTTGTGTTATTTGTTCACTCTGGTTCCCTTTATCTAATATTAGGTTTTGGTTGAAGATCTGATAATATTCAGTATAAAAATATGCAAAAGTAGCGAAAATTAGAAAGGTGGCAAATCCTTTTCCACGGCTCTGTATGTACTGTATCTACCTCAGTTACTTATTCCTCGTGTTATTATTTTCTATATTATGTGACAAATACTATTTTATTTTATTTGAGAGGCTGATTGACTATATTTGTGTCTGTGAGAGAGAGAGACAAACAGAGAGAGAGAGAGAGCAGGGAGCGAGAGAGACAGGTAGAGTAAATCCCTAACAGAGACATAGAGTCAGAGCTGTAGACACTACCACAGACAGACACACAGTAGAGAGCCAGTCTGAGAGAGCAGTATGGTCCTGTGCTTGTTACCTCAGAGCGTCTCACAGAGCTTTGAGTCAGAGTGTTGAGAGATTTAGTGCTCTTTAGCAGTGGTTTGGCTCTCAGAGAGCCTTTGTACTGAAACCTGGGAATGCTCCAAGTAAACGTGAAGCTATCTCAACCTTACTCATGACTATGCAATGCTAAAGTGGACATTGGCCAGTGAGACTCACTCTCCCCAGCTTGGCAGGCCAAAGTGGTTCAAACATTGGACAGACCCTGTACACACCCATATGCATGCTCTCACATAGACTAAAGATCTCTATCCGTGTTGGCAATTCCTCTCGGACGGCAGTAAGGTAAAACCTCTTTGAGTTTTTTTAGATGTGAGTGTCAATGCTGAGGGAGAGAGAGGAAGAGAGAGAAAGAGAGGGAGAGAGAGGAAGAGAGAGAAAGAGACGTGTACATGAAGTGTGACGTAGACTATGTTAAGGCCTGTGTAGGTGGGTGGGGAAGTGGCAAGGGGAGGCTCCATGCTTAGATGGCAGAGTACAAAGACCACTGATAGGGTTTGAACAGGGTTCTAGCTTGTGGTTTGAATAATTGTGATGTATATGATAAAAAAGATAATGTTGTTAATATAGTAATGATTATATACTGTGGCAGAGCCAGGCTGAAACCCCCTTTAAGACAGACAGCACTTTGGACAATGCGCTGGGTGTATGTACTCATCAGGATGTGTCTGTCTGAGCAGGGAGACATGGAGAGAGTTACAGTGGAAGGATATTAGTGTTACTCCTGTTTGATTGCTTGTCTCCTCAATATCTCTCTACCTTAATAACAGGAAGTTGGTCCAGGGCTTCCTGTCCTGTCCTTTCCTGTTCTGGCCTATATGAACAGCAACAGTCCTTTCGCCTGCTGTGATGACTGGGACACGGGTGAGAGGAGGAACAGATATTTGTCCTGAGCAGAGTCTTGTGTGTATGAGTAATCAGACAGACATATTGTTTTTCAGCAGGCTAAGCAGAACAGACAAAGCCTATCAGGTTAATTACTTGCAGAGCTGCAGCCCATGTTGGCTGAGCTGGACCAGATTGTGTGTGTGTGTGTGTGTGTGTGTGTGTGTGTGTGTGTGTGTGTGTGTGTGTGTGTGTGTGTGTGTGTGTGTGTGTGTGTGTGTGTGTGTGTGTGTGTGTGTGTGTGTGTGTGTGTGTGTTTATGCCACCACAGTGAGCCATGTGTGAGTCCAGGCTTCCATGTTTATTTACTCTGTAAAAGGAGAACAGGTGAGCCCTGTTGCTGTGGCCACATGACCACCTCCCCCTGCCCCACACCCCCTCCCCTCACCCCAGACCCATTAGCCCTGTCCCCTCACCCCCTATTTTACTAAGAAGGAGAGTGATTGAGTGCTGCATCAGATGACCTGTCCTCCACAATCACCCAACCTCAACCAAATTGAGATGGTTTGGGATGAGTTGGACCGCAGAATGAAGGAAAAGCAGCCAACAAGTGCTCAGCATATGTGGGAACTCCTTCAAGACAAGCATTTCGCTGCACTTGCATTAACATCTGCTAACCATGTGTATGTGACAAATACAATTTGATTTGATTTGATTTGGAAAAGCATTCTAGGTGAAGCTGGTTGAGAGAATGCCAAGAGTGTGCAAGGCTGTCATCAAGGCAAAGGGTGGCTATTTGAAGACTCTCAAATATAAAATATATTTGATTTGTTTAACACTTTTTTGTTTACTACATGATTCCACATGTGTTATTTCATAGTTTTGATGTAGAAATTCTACAATGTAGAAAATAGTAAAGATAAAGAAAAAGTAGGTGTTCTAAAACTTTTGACCGGTAGTGTATCACAAAACAACCAACTCCTGCAGCTCTGTTGCATGCTGGGTCGGTACATAGTCAGTGGTAGGCTTCGAAGAGACTCCTATGGTAGGTACACCTACAATTCATCCCTTGGCAGTAGTACTGTAGACTACCTTATCACTGACCTCAACCCAGTGTCTCTCAGAGCGTTCACAGTCAGCCCACTGACACCCCTATCAGATCACAGCAAAATCACTTGAACAGAGCAATACTCAATCAAGAGATATCAAATCCAAATGAACTGCACAATATTAAGAAATGCTATAGATGGAAGTAAAGTAGTGTGGAAACCTACCAAAAGACAATTAGGCAACAACTAATTCAATCCGTTTTAGACAACTTCCTGGACAAAATATTTCATTGTAATAGTGAAGGTGTAAACTTGTCAGTAGAAAGCCTAAACAGTATATTTGACCTTCCAGCATCCCTATCAAATCTAAAAATGTCAAGCAGACAAACTAAGAACATTTAAATCAATGACAAATGGTTTCATGAAGAATGCAAAAACTTAAGAAAGAAATTGAGAAACATATCCAACCAAAAACATAGAGACCCAGAAAACCTGAGTCTACACCTTCACTATGGTGAATCACTAAAACAATACAGAAATACACTACGGAAAAAGAAGGTACAGCACATCAGAAATCAGCTCAATGTAATGGAAAAATCCATAGAATCTAAACAATTCTGGAGAAATTGGAACAAACAAAACAAACCACAACATGAAGAGTTATCTATCCAAAAGGGAGATGTATGGATAAACCACTTCTACAATCTTTTTGGCTCTATAACAAAGAACAAACAGCTAAAACATATACATGATCAATTACAAATATTATAATCAACTAGTAAAGACTACCAGAACCCACTGGATTCTCCAATTACACTGAATGAAGTACAGGACAAAATATAAACCCTCTAACCTAAAAAGGCCTGTGGTGTTGATGGCATCCTAAATGAAATGATAAAATATAATGACCACAAATTCCTATTGGCTTAAACTCTTTAACATCATCCTCAGCTCTGGCATCTTCCCCAATATTTGGAACCAAGGACTGATTACCACAATCCACAGAAGTGGAGACAAACATTTCTTTCCACAGGGCGTGGTGTGAGACAGGGATGCAGCTGGAGCCCCACCCTCTTCAACATACATGTATATATCAACAAATTGGCGAGGGCACTAGAGCAGTCTGCAGCACCCGGCCTCACCCTACTAGAATCTGAAGTCAAATGTCTACTGTTTGCTGATGATCTGGTGCTTCTGTCACCAACCAAGGAGGTCCTACAGTAGCACCTAGATCTTTTGCCCTTTGAATTGAATTGAGAGAGAGAGCGAGCGAGCGAGAGAGAGTTGAGATTGACATTTATTTTCTAACATATGTTTCCCATGCCAATAAAGCCCTTTGAATTGAATTGAACTTAATTGAGGGGGGTTTCAGGTGAGCTGAGCTATTTTCCAGAGTCTAAAGAAGCCCCAGTATTCAGGATAGCACTAAAGCCCTACTGAAGTGGCCAAACCTCAGATCTAGTATTTCATCCTGTGGCACACAAAAGAGAACCCAGCTATGGGGGCCCAGATTTGGAGCGTGGTGGTGGTGATGGCATGGTGTCCCTGCCAGCTTGGCTAACAATGTGTCTCGTTGGCCATTTTGTGAAGCTCCAGTGGAAGTTGGGTGTGAGCCCAGGATGGTATAGGCAGCCTGGCATGGGCAGAACGCTAATTTTCACCCTTTGTTGGCAGCCTGGAGACACAAGCCAAGAGCTCCGGAGGAGAGGAGACTCTCGTGTCTGACCAGACCCTGTGTTCAGAAACATGTGCTCAGTTTCAGGTTCTCCAATTCCATTCAAAGGGCTTTATTGGCATGGGAAACGTGTTAACATTGCCAAAGCAAATCAAATAGAAAAAAACTAAAGTGAAATAAACAGAAAATAAATAATAAACAAATAGAGACATTTCAAATGTCATATTATGTCTATATACAGTGTTGCAACGATGTGCAAATAGTTAAAGTACAACATGGAAAATAAATAAACATAAATATGGGTTGTATTTACAGTGGAGTTTGTCCTTCACTTGTTTCCCTTTTCTTGTGTCTCTCCCCCTCTCCATCTCCATCTCTCCATCTCCCCCTCTCCATCTCTCCATCTCCATCTCTCCATCTCCCCCTCTCCATCTCTCCATCTCCCCCTCTCCATCTCCATCTCTCCATCTCCCCCTCTCCATCTCTCCCCCTCTCCATCTCCATCTCTCCATCTCCCCCTCTCCATCTCTCCCCCTCTCCATCTCCATCTCCCCCTCTCCGTCTCTCCATCTCCCCCTCTCCATCTCCATCTCTCCATCTCCCCCTCTCCATCTCTCCCCCTCTCCATCTCCATCTCCCCCTCTCCGTCTCTCCATCTCCCCCTCTTCATCTCTCCATCTCTCCATCTCCCCCTCTCCGTCTCTCCATCTCCCCCTCTTCATCTCTCCATCTCCCCCTCTTCATCACTGCATCCCTCCATCTCCCCTCTCCATCTCCCCCTCTCTGTCTCTCCATCTCCCCCTCTTCATCTCTCCATCTCCCCCTCTCCATCTCCCCCTCTCCGTCTCTCCATCTCCCCCTCTTCATTTCTCCATCTCCCCCTCTTCATCACTCCATCCCTCCATCTCCCCTCTCCATCTCCCCCTCTCCATCTCTCCATCTCCCCCTCTTCATCTCTCCATCTCCCCCTCTTCATCACTCCATCCCTCCATCTCCCCTCTCCATCTCTCCATCTCTCCAACTCTCAGTTTCCCTCTCCCTTTCTCTTTGTTTCTAACTTTCTTCTCACTTCTCATAATTTTGGTTTGTTTACTATTCTTGTGAGAACTTCTGGTACTCAGAAGTATAGTAAAACGTGTGCACACACACACACACACACACACACACATACACACACACACACTCCTCCCCTGCCCTGCCCTCTCTTCCTCTCCCCTGCCCTCTCTTCCTCTCCCCTGCCCTCTCATCCTCTCTCCTGCCCTCTCTTCCTGTCCCCTGCTCTCTCTTCCTCTCCCCTGCCCTCTCTTCCTCTCCCCTGCCCTTTTGTCCTCTCCCCTGCCCTCTCTTCCTCTCCCCTTCCCTCTCTTCCTCTGCCTGCCCTCTTGTCCTCTCCCCTGCCCTTTTGTCCTCTCCCCTGCCCTCTCTTCCTCTCCCCTGCCCTCTCTTCCTCTCCCCTGCCATCTTGTCCTCTTCCCTGCCCTCTCTTCCTCTCCCCTGCCCTCTCATCCTCTCTCCTGCCCTCTTGTCCTGTCCCCTGCTCTCTCTTCCTCTCCCCTGCCCTCTTGTCCTCTCCCTTGCCCTCTCTTCCTCTCCCCTGCCCTCTTGTCCTCTCCCCTGCCCTCTCCCCCTCTCCCCTGCTCTCTCTTCCTCTCCCCTGCCCTCTTGTCCTCTCCCCTGCCCTCTCTTCCTCTCCCCTGCCCTCTCTTCCTCTCTCTGCCCTCTTGTCCTCTCCCCTGCCCTCTCTTCCTCTCCCCTGCCCTCTCTTCCTCTCCCCTGCCCTCTCTTCCTCTCCCCTGCCCTCTCATCCTCTCTCCTGCCCTCTCTTCCTGTCCCCTACTCTCTCTTCCTCTCCCCTGCCCTCTTGTCCTCTCCCCTGCCCTCTCTTCCTCTCCCCTGCCCTCTCTTCCTCTCCCCTGCCCTCTCTTCCTCTCCCCTGCCCTCTCTTCCTCACCCTGCCCTCTCTTCCTCTCCTCTCCCCTGCCCTCCCCTCTCTTCCTCTCCCCTGCCCTCTCCTCTTCTTCCCTGCCCTCTTCTCCTCTCCCCTGCTCTCTCCTCCTCTTCCCTGCCCTCTTCTCCTCTCCCATCTCCTCCCCTCCCCTGCCCTCTTTTCCTCTCCCCTGCCCTCTCCTCCTCTTCCCTGCCCTCCTCCCATCTCCCCTATCCTCCCCTGCCCTGCCTTCCCGTCCTCTCTCTTCCTCTCCCCTGCCCTCTCCTCCTCTGCCCTCTCTTCCTCATCCTTACAGAGCCTTACAGATCCTTACTGAGCCTTACAGACCCTTACTGAGCCTTACAGACCCTTACTGAGCCCTACAGAGCCTTACAGATCCTTACTGAGCCCTACAGAGCCTTACGGATCCTTACTGAGCCCTACAGAGCCTTACAGACCCTTACTGAGCCTTACAGATCCTTACTAAGCCTTACATAGCCTTAAATAACCTTACAGAGCCTTACAGATCCTTACTGAGCCTTACATAGCCTTAAATATCCTTACTGAGCCTTATAGACTCTTCCTGAGCCTTACAGATCCCATGCAAGGCCCAAAAGAAAGAACCAATGGAAAAAACAGTATCCCACGTTACATTGCTGCTTGGAAGTTATATACCGAACGAACGCTGTGTTGTTCTGGGGCTGCTGCCAGCTGTTTGAAGGGATGGTGGTGAGCAGGGAGGAGTTTACGACTGTGTTTGTTTGTCTGTTGATTTCTTTGGGCTGCACCAGGAGGCTTCTGTTTGTTCCACAGTGTTTTTTAAGCGTTGTTCCCCCGACCACTCACACGGGAGATGACTCAAGTGATCGCTGATCTGTGCTTCAGTCGGCAGCTGAGTGTGTGTGTGTGTGTGTGTGTGTGTGTGTGTGTGTGTGTGTGTGTGTGTGTGTGTGTGTGTGTGTGTGTGTGTGTGTGTGTGTGTGTGTGTGTGTGTGTGTGTGTTAGAGACAGAGATATATACACAGACCCACAAAGAATTCGAAAACAAATCCAATTTTGACAAACTCCCATATAATCTATTGGGTGAAATACCAATTCTTCACTGTGCCATCACAGTGAAGAACAAACACCATTGTAAATACAACCCATATTTATGTTTATTTATTTTCCTTTTTTGTACTTTAACTATTTGCACAAATGTTACAACATTGAATAACATGTGAAATGTCTCTATTCTTTTGCAGTGATGGAAAAAGGGCCCAACAATCATACTTGAGTAAAAGTAAATGTACCTTAATAGAAAATGACTCAAGTAAAAGGGAAAGTCACCCAGTAAAATACTACTTGAGTAAAAGTCTAAAAGTATTTGGTTTTACATCTACTTAAGCATCAAAAGTAACTGTAATTGATAAAATATACTTAAGTATCAAAAGTAGAAGTATAAATAATTTCAAAGACCATTTCAAACCAGACGGCATCATTTTCTTGTTGTTTTTTTATTTTACGGATAGCCAGGGGCAAGCTCCAACACTCAGACATCATTTACAGATAGCCAGGGGCAAGCTCCAACACTCAGACATCATTTACAGATAGCCAGGGGCACACTCCAACACTCAGACATCATTTACAAATGAAGCATGTGTTTAGGAAGTCCACCAGATCAGAGGCAGTAGGGATGACCAGGGATGTTCTCTTGATAAGTGTGTGAATTAGACCATTTTCCTGTCCTGCTAAGCATTCAACATGTAACGAGTTCTTTTGGGTCTCAGGGAAAATATATGGAGTAAAAAGTACATAATTTTCTTAAAGAACGTAGTGGAGTAAAAGTAAAAGTTGTCAAAAATATAAATAGTAAAGTAAAGTACAGATACCCCCCCAAAAACTAAGTGTTTTTTTACAGTGTTCTTTTGAAACTTTTGTGAGTGTAATGTTTACTGTTCATTTCTGATTGGTTTATTTCACTTTTGTTTATTGTCTATTTTACTTGCTTTGGCTCTGTAAACATGTTTCCCATGCCAATAAATCCATTTGAATTACATGTATATATATACACTGCTCAAAAAAATAAAGGGAACACTTAAACAACACAATGTAACTCCAAGTCAATCACACTTCTGTGAAATCAAACTGTCCACTTAGGAAGCAACACTGATTGACAAAATGGAATAGACAACAGGGCGAAATTATAGGCAATTAGCAAGACACCCCCAATAAAGGAGTGGTTCTGCAGGTGGGGTCCACAGACCACTTCTCAGTTCCATTGCTTCCTGGCTGATGTTTTGGTCACTTTTGAATGCTGGCGGTGCTTTCACTCTAGTGGTAGCATGAGACGGAGTCTACAACCCACACAAGTGGCTCAGGTAGTGCAGCTCATCCAGGATGGCACATCAATGCGAGCTGTGGCAAGAAGGTTTGCTGTGTCTGTCAGCGTAGTGTCCAGAGCATGGAGGCGCTACCAGGAGACAGGCCAGTACATCAGGAGACGTGGAGGAGGCCGTAGGAGGGCAACAACCCAGCAGCAGGACCGCTACCTCCGCCTTTGTGCAAGGAGGAGCAGGAGAAGCACTGCCAGAGCCCTGCAAAATGACCTCCAGCAGGCCACAAATGTGCATGTGTCTGCTCAAACGGTCAGAAACAGACTCCATGAGGGTGGTATGAGGGCCCGACGTCCACAGGTGGGGGTTGTGCTTACAGCCCAACACCGTGCAGGACGTTTGGCATTTGCCAGAGAACACCAAGATTGGCAAATTCGCCACTGGCGCCCTGTGCTCTTCACAGATGAAAGCAGGTTCACACTGAGCACGTGACAGACGTGACAGAGTCTGGAGACGCCGTGGAGAACGTTCTGCTGCCTGCAACATCCTCCAGCATGACCGGTTTGGCGGTGGGTCAGTCATGGTGTGGGGTGGCATTTCTTTGGGGGGCCGCACAGCCCTCCATGTGCTCGCCAGAGGTAGCCTGACTGCCATTAGGTACCGAGATGAGATCCTCAGACCCCTTGTGAGACCATATGCTGGTGCGGTTGGCCCTGGGTTCCTCCTAATGCAAGCCAATGCTAGACCTCATGTGACTGGAGTGTGTCAGCAGTTCCTGCAGGAGGAAGGCATTGATGCTATGGACTGGCCCGCCCGTTCCCCAGACCTGAATCCAATTGAGTACATCTGGGACATCATGTCTCGCTCCATCCACCAACGCCACGTTGCACCACAGACTGTCCAGGAGTTGGCGGATGCTTTAGTCCAGGTCTGGGAGGAGATCCCTCAGGAGACCATCCGCCACCTCATCAGGAGCATGCCCAGGTGTTGTAGGGAGGTCATACAGGCACGTGGAGGCCACACACACTACTGAGCCTCATTTTGACTTGTTTTAAGGACATTACATCAAAGTTGGATCAGCCTGTAGTGTGGTTTTCCACTTTAATTTTGAGTGTGACTCCAAATCCAGACCTCCATGGGTTGATAAATTGGATTTCCATTGATTATTTTTGTGTGATTTTGTTGTCAGCACATTCAACTATGTAAAGAAAAATGTATTTAATAAGATGATTTCTTTCATTCAGATCTAGGATGTGTTGTTTAAGTGTTCCCTTTATTTTTTTGAGCAGTATATATATATATATATAGAAAGAGAGAGAGAGAGAGACAGACAGACAGACAGACAGACAGACAGACAGACAGACAGACAGACTGTCCTCGTGACATTTATAAACCAAATCAAACTTCGGTTCAAGTTCTGTCTTCACAGCATGATGTTTCTCTTTAATTAGATTGCACACAAGTGGATTCAGCTCATGGAGGAGAGTGATTGTCCTGTGTGGCTCAGTTGGTAGAGCATGGTGTTTGCAACACCAGGGTTGTGGGTTTGATTCTCATGGGGGACCAGTACGGAGAAAAAAAAAAGAAAAAAAATGTGTGCATTCACTACTGTAAGTCGCTCTGGATAAGAGCGTCTGCTAAATGACTAAAATGTAAAATGTGTTCTTTATCCTGACTCGCATGCAGTGACTGCACAGCATTTACTTACTCGTCTGCGGAGCTATTGACAACCTCCTTGCAATAGGATTGTGTGAGTAGCTGAATGTCTCTCTCTCATTCCCCCTGTCTGTCCCTCCCTATCTAAATTAAGCCCTGCTCCTCGTGCAGGCATGCCTCGTGCATGGCCCTTTTCCATCCTGGTGGTACAATTACAGTTTTTTGTATAACGTTTTGTCATTGTTCTGAACCCATTGATCTTTTTCCTAGTCTAACTTGTACAGCGTTCGCCCCGGTACCCAAAAATGCATGTCTTGAGATGTGGTGAACAGGTCGAGTGTGTGTAGCTAACTACATAGTTTAAATATCAACAGCCAAATCAGCATAACTATTGATTAGCACTTGATAACACTTGATTTACATCATCATCAATATTCGGTCTGGTTGGCTGGCACGCGCAGCAGAGAGAGGCAAAAAGTCAGACAGGAGCAGCTGCATCGATGACCCTCGCCCTGACCCAACTTCATGCCTTCCTCAGTCGGCAGCAGCAACACAGGTCATCTAGACTCTCAATAACCACCAGAAATATCCACCGGAGCCACTAGCCAGCCAGCCATACTCTGAGGGTACAAAACATGAGGATCACCTTCCTAATATTTTGTTGCACCCCTCTCAGAACAGCCTCAGTTCGTCGGGGCATGGACTCTACAAGGTGTCGAAAACTTTCCACAGGGATGCTGGCCCATGTTGACTCCAATGCTTCCCACAGTTGTGTCAAGTTGGCTGGATGTCCTTTGGGTGCTGGACCATTCCTGATACACAAGGGAAACTGTTGAGCGTCAAAAACCCAGCAGCGTTGCAGTTCTTTACACACTCAAACCGGTGCGCCTGGCATCTACTACCATCAATAAGGGATCATAGCTTTCACCTGGATTCACCTGGTCAGTCTATGTCATGGAAAGAGCAGGTGTTCCTAATGTTTTGTACACTCAGTGTCTATCTTGAGTTAGAAGCTAATTAATATTTCATTATGAAGCAATTATTGAAGAGCAATGAAGATAAATCACAATTAGTTTTTAAAAAATGAGCTAGCTGACTAGCAGATTTACATCAATCATCACCATCAATGATCAGCTGATAGCCCACGATGTCAATCTTTTTTCAGTTTGAGCACCTGGCCCCTGAAAGGTCTCTGTGCATATCCCTGTCCTTGTGAAAGCTGTGTCAACCTCAGGTCCAGTCTGGGCGTGTTTCTGAAGACTCACCTGTCAAAGAGACATACAGGCAACCCTCTTTGTTCAAAGGTCAGGTTGATGTCACATGTTTGGCACAACTAGGAAGTTAGAGATTATACCAAAACTGTCCCAAGTACCAAACGGCAGGTGAATTTGCGAAAAAGCCTGGGAAAAAATACCAGCATTGAAACATCTGGCAGTGTGTATGCTACAGTGTTGTTAAGATAAAGTGAAACTTCTCCCTGCCACAGACACAGGAAGTTATGTTCTGCAAAGCCTCTAGGGTACAATAACAGAAGACAACTGTGAGAGCATGAGTAGCATGGAATGTTACACTATCAATCATATTATGTCTCTTTCTTTATATCTCCAGTCAGTTTCCACAGACAGACAGGCTGACAGACAGACAGACAGACAGACAGACAGACAGACAGACAGACAGAGAGAGAGAGAGACCGACAGGCTGACAGACAGACAGAGAGAGACAGACAGACAGACAGACAGACAGACAGACAGACTGAGAGAGAGATAGGCTGACAGACAGACAGACAGACTGAGAGAGAGACTGACAGACAGACAGGCTGACAGACAGAGAGATCAGACAGACAGGCTGACAGACAGACTGAGAGAGAGCGAGAGACACAGACAGAGAGAGAGACAGACAGACAGACATGCTGACAGACAGACAGGCTGACAGACAGACAGAATGACAGAGACAGACAGGCTGACAGACAGAGAGAGAGAGACACAGACAGACAGACAGACAGACAGACAGACAGACAGACAGACAGGCAGGCAGGCAGGCAGGCTGGCAAGCAGACAGGCAGGCAAGCAGACAGGCAGGCAGGCAAGCAGACAGGCAGGCAGACAGGCAGGCAGGCAGGCAGGCAGGCAGGCAGACAGGCAGGCAGGCAAGCAGACAGGCAGGCAGGCAGGCAAATAGATAGGCAGGCAGGCAGGCAGACATACATTTTCTGCTGTTTCTCAGTTCTCTGAGGTCAGGTATCAGTGAGTTGGTTGGTCATAGTCCAGTTCGAAGGTCATGGCTAGAAGGGGTCCAGCTCTTGTCAAATTAACATCAGATTTTACTTTTTCATATCAGGTTAGGAGAATTAACGTAGCAGGTTAGGAGAATTAATGTAGTAGGTTAGGATAATTAACGTAGCAGGTTAGGAGAATTAACGTAGCAGGTTAGGAGAATTAACGTAGTAGGTTAGGAGAATTAACGTAGCAGGTTAGGAGAATTAACGTAGCAGGTTAGGAGAATTAACGTAGCAGGTTAGGAGAATTAACGTAGTAGGTTAGGAGAATTAACGTAGCAGGTTAGGAGAATTAACGTAGCAGGTTAGGAGAATTAACGTAGTAGGGTAGGATAATTAACGTAGTAGGTTAGGAGAATTAACGTAGCAGGTTAGGAGAATTAACGTAGTAGGGTAGGAGAATTAACGTAGTAGGGTAGGAGAATTAACGTAGTAGGGTAGGAGAATTAACGTAGTAGGGTAGGAGAATTAACGTAGTAGGGTAGGAGAATTAACGTAGCAGGTTAGGATAATTAGGTTAAGGTTAAGAAAAGGGTTTGGATCCCTTCTAGCCATGACCTAGTTGGAAGTGTTTCTCTCTCTCAGGCGCTGGGAGTCACAACAGAACAGCATTGTTGGTTTGCTCTCCACTGTACGGGTTCTCCCTCTGTGTGTGTGTCTGTGTCATGTTGTGTAGTGTAAGCCCTGAGGCGTTAGTATCTTCATGGTCCTGGCTGGTGGGATTTGATGCAGTGACCGCCAGGACAGAGCTTTATAGCATGGTCTAGTCAGCGTTATTGAGAGGGACAAAAGCAGGCCTGTGGCTGGGAGCCCTGGATTACTGGGGAGTTGGGGTGAGAGGACAGGGAGCAGCACACAGAGTCAGTCAGCTACTATGCTAGCTGTGGGTGACATGCGGACAAGGACAGTCTTTCAAAGACAGGGGAGCCAGAGGCCTGAGTGGTAAGAGATCAGCGTTTCTCCTTCTCTTTCTCAGTCAGGTGGGGGTCTGGGCAGTACATGACAGTGCTATGTGTGGTACTAGAGTGGGGTTGATGTACAGTATTAGCTCTCTACCAGGGGCTGAGCCACCAGCTGGACCACAGATTTACTTCTGAGGAGATTTCTGATTCAGGTTTGATCTCAGTAGGATTGTTTCTTTTTAGTTATTTTACTTTTATTTAACTAGGCAAGTCAGTTAAGAACAAATTCTTATTTACAATGACGGCCTACCCCGGCCAAACCCTAACTGGTCGACGCTGGGCCAATTGTGCGCCACCCTGATTGTGCACTGCCCTATGGGACTCCCAATCACGGCCAGTTGTGATACAGCCTGGAATCGAACCAGGGTTTGTAGTGATGCCTCTAGCACGGAGATGGAGTGACCGCTGCGCCACTCGGGAGCCAAAACACATAAACGAACACACACACGTGCACTTCCCCAAACATGCTCTATTCCTGTCCTGGTCAACTTGTCATGTGACATGGGGTCAGTGGCCTGTGGTCACCCTGGGTGTCTGACAGAAATAGAGGTGACTGCTGAGAGGCACCAGTGTCTCCAGAGAGAGGGAGACTCCTCTTTAGTCAATAGTGGAGATTGGAGAGTGGGTTGACAGGAAGGAGAATGACTGACCACACACACACACACACACACACACTCCTTCACAGCAACGCTCTGGATCAGAACTGTCATTGTAGCTGGAGGTGAGACTCTTGGATTTGGGACAGGTAGGTGTGAATTATGAGACACGTCGGACAAGGTTTTGGACAGGTTGTGTAGGGACGAGAGGATTCTTCCTAGAAAGACATAAGTTAAGCCAAAACGGCAACAGGACATACAGTACCTCAGGACTGCAGGGCTTTCTTAGCGTTCAGTGGACCATCCAGAAGTAGGAATCCTCCGATAGTGTGTTTAAGTGTGTAAGTCAGTGTGACCTGATAGTCTGAACACTAAGATAGCAGTGTAGCTTCCATTTCAGAGACCATGTCATGATGTTTGGGGAGGAAACTCAGGACAGTGGGAGAAAGTGCTGTTGTGCAAAAAATGGAGGTTGATTTTATGTCTAAGAATAATTAGAAAGTGTCATGGATTTGTTACACCTTTTCACATCAAAGTGTGTCTTTGTGCTTTTACCATTTCCCAGAGGTCTTAGCTGAGTGGTGGGTGATCATCCAGTTGTTCCCTTTGTGAGTCTTGTGTTCTTTACTGACAGGTTTTAACGTGTGTGTGTGTGTGTGTGTGTGTGTGTGTGTGTGTGTGTGTGTGTGTGTGTGTGTGTGTGTGTGTGTGTGTGGGTGTGTGTGTGGGTGTGTGTCTGTGTCTGGCTGGGTGGGTGGGTGTGTGTCTGGGTGGGTGTGTGTGTGTGTCTGTGTCTGGCTGGGTGGGTGGGTGTGTGTGTGTGTGTGTGTGTGTGTGTGTGTGTGTGTGTGTGTGTGTCTGGCTGGGTGGGTGGGTGGGTGTGTGTGTGGGTGTGTGGGTGGCTGGGTGGGTGGGTGTGTGTGTGGGTGTGTGTCTGGCTGGGTGGGTGGGTGGGTGGGTGTGTGTGTGGGTGTGTGGGTGGGTGGGTGGGTGGCTGGGTGGGTGGGTGGAAAGCTCCTTAGTATGTAGTTGGGTGTGTACTGTTGAACCTTTTATTTTGTGCTGATGTACATGTGGTATGAGTATGTAGCTATGATTGTATTCCTCTCTCTCTCTCTCTCTCTCTCTGTCTCCTCTCTCTCTCTCTCTCTCTCTCTCTCTGTCTCTCTCTGTCTCTGCCTCTATCTCTGTCTCTGCCTCTGTCTCTCTCTCTGTCTCTGCCTCTGTCTCTCTCTAGCTCTCTCTCTCTCTTAGTAATGTGCAGATAGTTGGAGTACAAATAGTAGAGGAAGATACATAAACAGATAAATATTGGCTGTATTTACGATGTTGTTTGTTCCCAACTGGTTGCCCTTTTCTCATGGCAACGAGTCACAAATCTGGCTGCTGTCTAATTTGTTTTCATATTCTTTGTGGGTCTGTGTAATCTGTGAAAAATATGTGTCTCTAAGATGGTCATACATTTGGCAGTTGTTTAGGAAGTGCAGCTCAGTTTCCAACTCATTTTGTGGGCAGTGTGCACATAGCCTGTCTTCTCTTGAGAGCCAGGTCTTCCTACGGCGGCTTTTCTCAATAGCAAGGCCATACTCACTGAGTCTGCACATAGTCAAGGATTTTGTTAATTTGGGGTCAGTCACAGTGGTCAGGTATTCTGCCACTATGTACTCTCTGTTTAGGGCCAAATAACATTCCAGTTTGCTCTGGTTTTTGGTTGATTCTTTCTAGTGTGTCAAATAGTTATCTTTTTGTTTTCTCATGATTCAGTTGGGTCTAATTGTGTTGCTGTCCTGGGGCTCTGTGGGGTCAGTTTGTGTTTGTGAACAGAGCCCCAGAACCAGCTCGATCTCTCTCGCCTGGCTCCTTTGTTTGGCCTCTCCTTGAGTAGATTAGAGCCTGGGAGCTGGGCCCAGAGAGAACCCCCAGTGGGCAGCAGCCCCAGCTCCCCCTGCCTCTCTGTCCACTAGGCCCTCGTTCTCCACTTACTTCAATCCCTCAGCCAACTGCGGATGTAATCTATGTTTAATCCTGGGTCACTTTTACTGGCTCTTATGTCCGTGCTCGCGTAACTGATCAAAACTATTAGTCATCATCAGTGATTTTCCAGGAAAAAAAGAAGAAAAAAAACTTAGACCTATTTTTAGAATGTCTGTCATATAGAGTACAGTCTTCCAGAGCTTGACTATATTTCCCATATCTCCCCTCTCTCCTCTCTCTAGCTGTGACTGGGTGGAGATCTTGGAGCCACGCTCGCAGGAGCGCATGTACGTGAACCTGGCCTCGGGGGAGTGTGGTTGGGAGCCCCCAGCAGGCGCCGCCGTGCGCCAGTCCGATGGCAGCCAGTGGTGGGAGCTGTTTGACAGCCACAACAAACGCTTCTACTACTACAACAGTGCTAGTCAGCAGACGGTGTGGCACCGGCCCCAGGCCTGCGACATCGTGCCCCTGGCCCAGCTACAGGCCATGAAGAGGAGCTCTGAGACGGGTCTGAGGGGCCCCATCAAGCCCCAGAGAGGGGGAGGAGGAGGGGAGGGCCGCCGCACAGCCCTACTTAACCAGGCCTACCCTATGCCCCCCGCCCAGGACCCTGACAGCAGCGGGAGGTCCACCCCCTCTAAGGGCCTCTGTGACAGCCTGGAGAACAGGAACGCCACCCCCAGGTAACCTTTCTGCCAAAACATAAAGATATTATTTACTAGCCCGACTTAAACCTAATTACAGTATCAACTCTTGTGTAGTTGAGGGATTCCTCCTATAAGCTTCTCTGCTGTTGCTTCCAGGAAGGCTGACTCTGCAGCTGGATGGAACCCAGTGTCAGTAAATTGGGTCCAGGCTTATCTCCTCGTTCATCTACAGATGCATTATTTTTATAACCAGGCAGCTGTTTGGCTATATAACAACCAGGCAGCTGTTTGGCTATCTGACAACCAGGCAGCTGTTTGGATATATAACAACCAGGCAGCTGTTTGGCTATATAACAACCAGGCAGCTGTTTGGCTATATAACAACCAGGCAGCTGTTTGGCTATCTGACAACCAGGCAGCTGTTTGGCTATATAACAACCAGGCAGCTGTTTGGCTATCTGACAACCAGGCAGCTGTTTGGATATATAACAACCAGGCAGCTGTTTGGCTATATAACAACCAGGCAGCTGTTTGGCTATATAACAACCAGGCAGCTGTTTGGCTATCTGACAACCAGGCAGCTGTTTGGCTATATAACAACCAGGCAGCTGTTTGGATATATAACAACCAGGCAGCTGTTTGGTTATATAACAACCAGGCAGCAGTTTGGCTATCTGACAACCAGGCAGCTGTTTGGATATATAACAACCAGGCAGCTGTTTGGCTATATAACAACCAGGCAGCTGTTTGGCTATCTGACAACCAGGCAGCTGTTTGGCTATATAACAACCAGGCAGCTGTTTGGATATATAACAACCAGGCAGCTGTTTTGCTATATAACAACCAGGCAGCTGTTTGGCTATATAACAACCAGGCAGCTGTTTGGCTATATAACAACCAGGCAGCTGTTTGGATATATAACAACCAGGCAGCTGTTTGGCTATATAACAACCAGGCAGCTGATTGGCTATATAACAACCAGGCAGCTGTTTGGCTATATAACAACCAGGCAGCTGTTTGGCTATATAACAACCAGGCAGCTGTTTGGCTATCTGACAACCAGGCAGCTGTTTGGCTATATAACAACCAGGCAGCAGTTTGGCTATATAACAACCAGGCAGCTGTTTGGCTATATAACAACCAGGCAGCTGTTTGGCTATATAACAACCAGGCAGCTGTTTGGCTATATAACAACCAGGCAGCTGTTTGGCTATATAACAACCAGGCAGCAGTTTGGCTATATAACAACCAGGCAGCTGTTTGGCTATATAACAACCAGGCAGCTGTTTGGCTATATAACAACCAGGCAGCTGTTTGGCTATATAACAACCAGGCAGCAGTTTGGCTATATAACAACCAGGCAGCTGTTTGGCTATATAACAACCAGGCAGCTGTTTGGCTATATAACAACCAGGCAGCTGTTTGGCTATATAACAACCAGGCAGCTGTTTGGCTATATAACAACCAGGCAGCTGTTTGGCTATGTAACAACCAGGCAGCTGTTTGGCTATATAACAACCAGGCAGCTGTTTGGTTATATAACAACCAGGCAGCTGTTTTGCTATATAACAACCAGGCAGCAGTTTGGCTATATAACAACCAGGCAGCTGTTTGGCTATATAACAACCAGGCAGCTGTTTGGATATATAACAACCAGGCAGCTGTTTGGCTATATAACAACCAGGCAGCTGTTTGGCTATATAACAACCAGGCAGTACAGTAAGCTGTTTAGCAGTTACACCGGCAGGCCCCAGGTGGCAATAAATTAATACAACCAAAAGCTTACCTTGACTTGGAAGAGTTCCAGTGTCGGTTAGCCATAGCCAGCTAGCTAACATAGCATCCCTCTCTGTTTGAGCCAGGTGTTTAAGTAGACTAAACTAGCTAGCTGCATTTGCTAGCTAAGTAAGTGAAATTGAAAGTTAAAAAAACGAAATATAGCTTGCTCTCTCTGTCTCTCTCTCTTGCTTCTCCATCATCTTTGAAGAAATGAATTTGTTCAAAACTGTTCAACTATTGTCTTTCTCTTTGAGTCAACTACTCACCACGTTATGCACTGCAGTGCTAGCTAGCTGTAGCTAATGCTTTTGTTTTTAACTAGATTCATTTTTTGATTCCTTGATTAGGTGGATAATATGCTACAGGAACTCTGATAGGTCGGAGGACGTCCTCCGGAAGTTGTCATAATTACTGTGTAAATCTATGGAATGGGTTGAGAACCATGAGCCTCCTAGGTTTTGTATTGAAGTCAATGTACCACAAGGACGAGGATGGAAACTAGCTGTCCTGCTACACCATGGTGCTACCCCAGAGAGTGCTGTTGAGGCTAATGTAGACATTCATTGCAAAACAGTGTGTTTTAATAAATAATTTGGTGACGTGAATATATTTAGTATAGATTTATCTAAAAATAATTACTTTTTTGAATGTTTCACAATTTGTATTTTTCTGAAATTCACTGAGGAGGATTGTCCTCTCCTTCCTCCTCTGAGGAGTCTCCACTGACTTTAAGTTATGGCTGATTCTGATCGCTAGGCGAACTTAGATTACATTTTGCAGTATGAAATAAAATCTGATTAAGTTTGTTTTGTTTTGGCCTCTGCACAGCTTGTTTTACATGGCAGCTCTCTTTAGCGAGGGATGGAGATTACATTTAGAGTCGTTTTTCTGGAGCTTTACCAATTTACTGTTTGTTCTCGTCTTCCCATCTCCTTCCTGTGTGGAACGTGACAGAGTGTGTGCCTTACGCCTTACCTCTGGGAGTGGGCGACTCACACAACATGGTAACCCTCCAACACAACACACACAGCCCACTGTCAGACAGGAAGGAGATATGCTCCAATCATGGGGGAATTACTTTATATTTCCTTATTTACCTCCTCTCTCCCTATTCAGACAGGAAATGCCCTGCTGTATTTCATACAGGAGCCGTATGAGACTTGCTGTATCAAACAACTCTAGTGCACTGCCTGGCACACGGCCAAATACGCTACTTTGAATCGCTTCATATTTTGCCAACATGGCTGTTTTAGTTCCTCCAACAAATCCAACCCTTTGACACATACTCCCAAGTACGCGCGCACACACACACACACACACACACACACACACACACACACACACACACACACACACACACACACACACACACACACACACACACACACACACACACACACACACACACACACACACACACCACACACACACACACACACACACACACCTGTCAGTGTTAGAGTGAGGGTCCGGTAATGAGTTGTAGTGATTGTTTAGAGACGTTCCTCTTCCTCCAACTGAATAGTTCCACACTTAGTCCAGTACAATAGGAGCAGTACCCATACAAGGACAGCAGCAGAGGGACCCAGACTCTCTCTCTCTCTCTCTCGCTCTCTCTCTCTCTCTCTCTCTCTCTCTCTCTCTCTCTCTCTCTCTCTCTCCTCTCTCTCTCTCTCTCTCTCCTCTCTCTCTCTCTCTCTCTCTCTCTCTCTCAGGAATGACTCAGAGAAAGATACTGAGTGGTCTGAATCCCTATCAGTGACCTCAGAATAGGCCCTCACTGCTCAGCCTCTTACAGTATTCATCCATTGTTCCAGACAAGCCTCTGTAAGGACCCTTCCTCAGCCCTCAACTGAAGTGGAGGTGTTGGGCTGGGGTGTCCTAGGGGTGGATGGATGGCTACTGCTAGTTTATACAGAAAACGATTGTGTGTGTGTGTGTGTGTGTGTGTTTCCATGACTCCCACGCTGAAACATTACAGTTAGTAGTTCCCTGTCCAAAATTGTAATCAGTAACGTAATTTACCCAAACATTTACCTAATCTGATTATTAACAACAAATTCTAATTTACAATGACGGCCTACCACAGACAACGCTGGGCCAATTGTGCGCCGCCCTATGGAACTACCAATCACGGCCAGTTGTGATACAGCCTGCAATCGAACCAGGGTCTGTAGTGACGCCTCAAGCACTGAGATGCAGTAATCCTAACCTTAACCACACTGCTAAACTTAATGCCTAACCCTAACCTTAACCACACTGCTAACCTTAAATGAAGACTAAAAAGCTCATTTTGTGTTCATACATTTTTACAATATAGTTAATTTTGACTTTGCAGATGGCCCATATAGCGGAAATCAGTCAGTTCTGCCTCAAGGACAAGACACGTCCCAATAAACGTCAACCTGCTTAAAGGAAAGATTCACCCATTTTGAATGTTATATTGCTTTTGTGCTTCTCTGAGCGATGTTCTATCGATTCCCAGGGTCATTTACAGTTTTCATGTCTCTCTCTCTCTCTCTCTCTCTCTCTCTCTACCTCTCTCTCTCTCTCTGTTTACTCAGTAACACAGCACAGCCAGATCCCTACATCTACCCCTACTCATCCCTTCCTCACAACTCACACCATATGACCAGGGTTGGTTAGGTTATTTGCTAAATGTAATCCGTTACAGTGTTCAAAATTGTAATCAGTAACATAACTTTTGGATTATCCAAACTCAGTAATGTAATCTGATTACATTCAGTTACTTTTAAGTTACTTTCCCCTTAAGAGAAGACAAAAATGTATGTTATCAATTGAATGACATCTATTGCAGGATAAATCAATTTTAAAATGTACATATCTGGCAATATATGGATGTGTTCGTTATGTAGGCTTCTTCTAACCCATTTTTCTCTACTACAGATAATAATACAATTAGGCTATATCTTTACATTAACAAAACTGAGTCTGTCAGATTTTCAGTCATTCCAATTAATTTAGTACCCCTTGAACTTCAAAAATTGGACTTGGAAATTGTTTTAATTTTTATTTCACCTTTATATTAACCAGGTAGGCTAGTTGAGAACAAGTTATCATTTACAACTGCGACCTGGCCAAGATAAAGCAAAGCAGTTCGACACAGACAACAACACAGAGTTACACATGGAATAACATGGAATAAACAATGAACAAGCCAATAACACAATAATCAAGTCATTGACACAGTATAATAAAAAGAAAGTCTATATACATTATATTGGGGATGATCAGTGAGATATAGTGTGAGATTGAGGGCATCTAGCTTAGATTGTAGGACTGCCGGGGTGTTAAGCATATCCCAGTTTAGGTCACCTAACAGTACAAACTCTGAAGCTAGATGGGGGGCAATCAATTCACATATGGTGTCCAGGGCACAGCTGGGAGCTGAGGGGGGTCGATAACAGGAGGCAACAGTGAGAGACTTATTTCTGGAGAGATTAATTTTTTAAATTAGAAGTTTGAACTGTTTGGGTATAGACCTGGAAAGTATGAAAGAACTTTGCAGGCTAACTCCTCCCCCTTTGGCAGTTCTATCTTGACAGAAAATGTTGTAGTTGGGTATGGAAATCTCTGAATTTTTGTTGGCCTTCCTAAGCCAGGATTCAGACACGGCAAGGACATCAGGGTTGGCGGAGTGTGCTAAAGCAGTGAATAAAACAAACTTAGGGAGGAGGCTTCTGATGTTAACATGCATGAAACCATGAAATATACCTGTGCATAACTGTTACGAACCGGCTCAGGGTTCGCAACAAAAGGGAGACAACGTGGAGACAAGGTGTATCAAAAATATATATTTATTAAATAAAGCAACTAAGAAGATAACAATGGCATGTGTAATCAGTAATCAGTAGTGTAAGTGAGTGTGTTGCATACTTGAATGTAATAATGCAGAGTGTTGAAAGGTGCCAAAGCAAATAACCAAGAAAACCACAAAACTACACAACCAAAAACAATAAGGTGTCTGTGTGGAGAGAGTCTCTTCAATGAATGGGGAAGAGGTCCATTTATCCTGGGAAACACCTGAGCCCAGGTGTTTCCCATTTCTCTGACGACCCTTCCAACTCCGCCCACCGGCCTCCTAATAAAGAAACAAGAACAAGAGAGAATACGGCAGACAGAGTGGGAGGGTCGTCACACCCCCCCCCATAAAACCGGGGACCAACAAGGACCCCGGAACAACACACCAGCCTCTGCGTCCCAAATTTACAAGAGGTTACATGTGCACCTTCCCCTTTCCCCAGCCAACCTCCTTCTCCCCAGACCTCAGCAACCTTTGTGTACAGGAAGCAACTTTTAAGAGGAAAGAAGAACACAAGACCAGGAGGGAACAGACAGGAAAGTTAGAACATGACAACCCAAACAATGATCACTCACATAACACTCAGGAACAGGGCACACAAAAGACCACATCAGCTACAAACGCAAACAACATTTCCCAACGATTCATAGTCACGCCAACGATTCATAGTCACTAAACTCATAACGAATACGAGTACAGACTAGAGGGTGTAATACAGGCAAAAATGTCATATGCCCTACTCGTCAGTGGCACCTACCAATGGCACAATAATAGGTCAAATTTGCTCACAAACTTAGCTGCGCCGACTTGATCAACGCCATCCTCCATCTAAGGAAGAGGAAATTAATCCGGCTTAGTAACTCCGTTTACATTACGGTGGTCCGTTCCATCCGTTTTACTGACCAAGATACAGGGAGAAGCCCAACTAGAGAAAGAAGGCTCTGCTATCTTACTCTCCAGCATATAGCTGACCTCAGCATCCAGACAACGCAGTTTCTCTGCAGAAACTCTATAGTACCGCTGACGAATAGGGTCAGCATCTCCAATGTCAATATCATGCTCTATCAAGTTGGTACGTGTTGGTATATCAGAAAACAATTCTGGAAATTTCCGAATCAGATCAACCATCTCTTTTCGCTCATCAACAGGTAGATGGTTAAGAAGGTTGTCCAAAATATCCAGTGTCTCTGAATTTTTCAATCTACCTTGCAATATGCAATCGTCGGGACCAGGAACACCTTCCTCATCATGCACAGACCTAGCATGAGAAGAACCAAAGGATGTAACGGTATCAGCCAAAAGAACAGGTTTACCGTCCTCTTTAGACTCCCACTGTTCAGTCTCCGTTGAACGTGCATAATAGGGTTTTAACAAATTTACATGGCACAGTTGGTGTGCTTTTCTCCGTTCTGGAGTGGCAACTAGATAATTCTGCTCAGTGTACTGGCGCACCACCGGATGAGCCCCCACTTGTTACGAACCGGCTCAGGGTTCGTAACAAAAGGGAGACAACGTGGAGACAAGGTGTATCAAAAATATATATTTATTAAATAAAGCAACTAAGAAGATAACAATGGCATGTGTAATCAGTAATCAGTAGTGTAAGTGAGTGTGTTGCATACTTGAATGTAATAATGCAGAGTGTTGAAAGGTGCCAAAGCAAATAACCAAGAAAACCACAAAACTACACAACCAAAAACAACAAGGTGTCTGTGTGGAGAGAGTCTCCTCAATGAATGGGGAAGAGGTCCATTTATCCTGGGAAACACCTGAGCCCAGGTGTTTCCCATTCATCTGACGACCCTTCCAACTCCGCCCACCGGCCTCCTAATAAAGAAACAAGAACAAGAGAGAATACGGCAGACAGAGTGGGAGGGTCGTCACACCCCCCCCCATAAAACCGGGGACCAACAAGGACCCCGGAACAACACACCAGCCTCTGCGTCCCAAATTTACAAGAGGTTACATGTGCACCTTCCCCTTTCCCCAGCCAACCTCCTTCTCCCCAGACCTCAGCAACCTTTGTGTACAGGAAGCAACTTTTAAGAGGAAAGAAGAAAACGAGACCAGGAGGGAACAGACAGGAACGACAGAACACGACAACCCCAAATTGACACAAGCCTCTGCGTCCCAAATTGACACAAGCCTCTGCGTCCCAAATTGACACAAGCCTCTGCGTCCCAAATTGACACAAGCCTCTGCGTCCCAAATTGACACAAGCCTCTGCGTCCCAAATTGACACAAGCCTCTGCGTCCCAAATTGACACAAGCCTCTGCGTCCCATATTTACGAGGTTACAGGTTCACCTTCCACTTGCCCCAGCCAACCTTCTCCCCAGTCCTCAGCAACCTTTGTGCACAGGAAGCAACATTTAAGAGGAAAGGAGAACACAAGACCAGGAGGGAACAGACAGGAAAGTTAGAACACGACAAAACCAAACAATGGTCAGTCACATAACACTCAGGAACAGGTCACACAAGAGACCGTATCTCCCAACGGTTCATAGTCACTCCTCAACGGTTCATAGTCACTCCTCAACGGTTCATAGTCACTCCTCAACGGTTCATAGTCACTCCAACAATTCTGCTGAGCACACCAGACCACAACAAGAGAATAACAATCACACTGGCACCACTGAAAAGAGATGAGATATGGAGCTTCCCCAAAACCTACAATAACTCAACCCTAGTCTTCATGCAGATTTGCGGTGGGTAATTATGCACTGTAGCCCGCTGGCGAGGAAGTAACCCCCCAGCACGCTGGTAGATTCCACCAAGCCACGGATGTGCTCCCGAGACAACTGCTCAGTCCACAGACACCACACAAAAATAACAAACTTTAACAATGCCCAACATATTCCAAAATGAAACACGTCGCTAAGCCTATCAGGGGAAAAAGACTATAGCTCCAGGTAGTAAGTTTCACTACCCTATCCAAATCTCCCACCGAGGTACACAGCTGATTCTACTCACCTCAGACCAATGTTCCAACAACGAGTACAACAAGTATTTCCAGGCTGGGCAGAGGCCTGGAAACTAACCAATGTACTCTCTCCAACGCAGCACACAAACAAAACAACCAAAGGCAACCAGTACTGAGCACCAAACTCAAACTAACAAACAAAGCACCTCAAGTTAACATACCTCCACGTTTTCTCCCAAACACAAGTTCAAGATCCCGGATGAGCCCCCACTTGTTACGAACCGGCTCAGGGTTCGCAACAAAAGGGAGACAACGTGGAGACAAGGTGTATCAAAAATATATATTTATTAAATAAAGCAACTAAGAAGATAACAATGGCATGTGTAATCAGTAATCAGTAGTGTAAGTGAGTGTGTTGCATACTTGAATGTAATAATGCAGAGTGTTGAAAGGTGCCAAAGCAAATAACCAAGAAAACCACAAAACAACACAACCAAAAACAATAAGGTGTCTGTGTGGAGAGAGTCTCTTCAATGAATGGGGAAGAGGTCCATTTATCCTGGGAAACACCTGAGCCCAGGTGTTTCCCATTTCTCTGACGACCCTTCCAACTCCGCCCACCGGCCTCCTAATAAAGAAACAAGAACAAGAGAGAATACGGCAGACAGAGTGGGAGGGTCGTCACATAACTCAAAACGAAGGACTAATTAGCCTGCTCTGCTGTTTCTGATTGTCTTGTAATGGAGAACTGCTTGGACTTATTGCTTCGTGTTGAAAATAAATGCTCCTCTAAGGAATGGCAAGCTTTGAGCACTATTGAAAAGTGCTATTTGCATGTGAAAAATGTATGCCATATGCTGCATTTGCTATGGAACTGTTTTTTAAATATTTTTGTTAATAGTAATTTGCAGTTGTTTAAGTCTATCAAAGTGTGCGAGTTCCAGCATGTGTCCATTAGGCCTATGGCTATGTTTTTATCAGCATGAATTAGCAGCAAAAGCCCCTCTGGTGGTCTTCTTAAATCCAACAATTTGTTCACAGTATGGAGCACAATATCATGGGGAGTTTAGAAGGGAGGAACTCAAATTTGTATTCCATAGGCTGGGATCTGCACTATGCAGCTGTTGCAAGAGAGCATTTTTCACTGGCTGTCCACTGGAGGTATATTCATTATGCCGATTCTGTTGCAAAACATTTCTTAAATAGAAGCAAATGGAACAAAACGGGGCAGGACCTACCAGAAGTTGTCCAATAGAAACTATTGTTTTACTCTGTTTGCTTCCGTTTGGTTTCCATAATGAATAAACCCCGGTCGCAAAAACGATGATTGATAGTCAGCTTTAACTTCTTCAATTTAGCCATTATTGGGTTCACATATACATTTTTGAACAGCCATCCACAACAACCACAATCTGTAAGGCGTGAATAGCAAAAAGAGAGAGCAGCCGTGTGATTCACATCAATGCGCTATGCAACCTGTAATAGGCCTAAGTGTTATTGATATTGCCCGTATGCTATACCACTGCTGTCGTCCTTTTTATAACCTTTATTTAACTAGGCAAGCCAGTTAAGAACACATTCTAATTTTACAAAGACTGCTTACCTCAGCCAAACCCTCCCCTAACCCGGACGACGCTGGGCCAATTGTGAGTCGCCCTATGGGACTCCCGATCACTGCCGGTTGTGATAAAGCCAGGGATCGAACCAGGGTCTGTAGTGACACGTCTAGCACTGAGATGCAGTGCCTTAGACCGCTGCGCCTCTCGGTAATTTACCTCCAAGCATTTATTCAAGTTGGCTAATCTTTGGATGCGGACAGCAGTCACACCACTGGAAGACATAGCTTGGACTGTAGCCATCAACAGTCTCCCACTGGGCACACACTGGTTGAATGAACGTTGTTTCAACATCATTTCAATGAAATGAAGTTGAACCAACGTGGAATAGACGTTGAATGGATGTCTGTACGTGTTCTCTGACTTGTGGTCAGACTCGCTCAGGCGGAAAACACATTTTAACAGGCACCTTTTTTCAACGCTGATTTGAATGTCATTGAGAAAACAGAAAGGTGTCAAGTGATTGTTTTTCAAACATCCTTTCTGAATTTAACAGTGATCCTAGAAGTAATCATCGTGTTTTTCTGAATTTAACAGTGATCCTAGAAGTAATCATCGTGTTTTTCTGAATTTAACAGTGATCCTAGAAGTAATCATCGTGTTTTTCTGAATTTAACAGTGATCCTAGAAGTAATCATCGTGTTTTTCTGAATTTAACAGTTATCCTAGAAGTAATCATCGTGTTTTTCTGAATTTAACAGTGATCCTAGAAGAAATCATCGTGTTTTTCTGAATTTAACAGTGATCCTAGAAGTAATCATCGTGTTTTTCTGAATTTAACAGTGATCCTAGAAGTAATCATCGTGTTTTTCTGAATTTAACAGTGATCCTAGAAGTAATCATCGTGTTTTTCTGAATTTAACAGTGATCCTAGAAGTAATCATCGTGTTTTTCTGAATTTAACAGTGATCCTAGAAGTAATCATCGTGTTTTTCTGAATTTAACAGTGATCCTAGAAGTAATCATCGTGTTTTTCTGAATTTAACAGTTATCCTAGAAGTAATCATCGTGTTTTTCTGAATTTAACAGTGATCCTAGAAGTAATCATCGTGTTTTTCTGAATTTAACAGTGATCCTAGAAGTAATCATCGTGTTTTTCTGAATTTAACAGTGATCCTAGAAGTAATCATCGTGTTTTTCTGAATTTAACAGTTATCCTAGAAGTAATCATCGTGTTTTTCTGAATTTAACAGTGATCCTAGAAGTAATCATCGTGTTTTTCTGAATTTAACAGTGATCCTAGAAGAAATCATCGTGTTTTTCTGAATTTAACAGTGATCCTAGAAGTAATCATCGTGTTTTTCTGAATTTAACAGTGATCCTAGAAGTAATCATCGTGTTTTTCAAACATCCTTTCTGAATTTAACAGTGATCCTAGAAGAAATCATCGTGTTTTTCTGAATTTAACAGTGATCCTAGAAGTAATCATCGTGTTTTTCTGAAACATCTGTACGATGATTACAATATTTTTGCTGGTAATGTAACGGATTACAATTGAATGTGTGTTGTGTCCATTACACCAAGGTCTATTGCCCGAAATACCCACATGCCTGCTTTTCCCATCAGTCTGGATGGAGTGGTAGGAAAGCCCCTCAGCCCCCATGCTTTGCTTACTTCCACTCAGTGGAAGCTGCTGAGAACGGCTCATAATAATGGCTGGAATGGAGTAGAAGGGATGGAATGGTATCAAACCCATAAAAAACATGTTTTTGATTCCATTCCATTGATTCCATTCCAGCCATTATTATGAGCCGCTCTCCCCCCAGTAGCCTCCACTGCAAGTTCTACTGAAATACTCTCATCCACTTCAGGGTTAGAGATGCTGTGACAGAGCCACAGAGCTCTCTGTCCTAACCTGCCCAAGAAGCACTTGAAAGATGTCTGTCTTCTGAGTACTCTGTTTTGTTTGAGACATTTGAGACAAATTCCTCAGTCTCAGGATAGTTTCAGTCGTCCCTTAAAGCTTGAATCCTTAGTTGCTATATCCATTGATTGTTGAAGAATATAACGTAGAAATGCCTCATGAGTTCAACTGTCCCACTCCATGAGAACCCAAAATATGAGATTGTTTTACTCCAATGTTCGTAAACATTGTAAATGTAAACAAACACTGCCTCAAAACATGGTTAGAAATATAATGTTGATATCTTGGATGGTCAGTCCTTGCATCCATAGCGCTGTCTATTCATTTCAGAGTGGTTACATTTCTGCAGGCCCATCCTTCATCTTTTTACCAAAACAGAAGCGGTGTGAACACTTTACTATTGTTTCAATTAAGGATTCTAGTTTAAAGATAATGTAATCCTCTATGTGGGAAAACATGGCCAGGCCCAGCTGTGTCCTGTCTCTCCCCTGGTCCAGGGTATCAGTGTGGACTGTGTCCTGTCTCTCCCCTGGTCCAGGGTATCAGCAGTAGTGTGGACTGTGTCCTGTCTCTCCCCTGGTCCAGGGTATCAGTGTGGACTGTGTCCTGTCTCTCCCCTGGTCCAGGGTATCAGCAGTAGTGTGGACTGTGTCCTGTCTCTCCCCTGGTCCAGGGTATCAGCAGTAGTGTGGACTGTGTCCTGTCTCTCCTCTGGTCCAGGGTATCAGCAGTAGTGTGGACTGTGTCCTGTCTATCCCCTGGTCCAGGGTATCAGCAGTAGTGTGGACTGTGTCCTGTCTATCCCCTGGTCCAGGGTATCAGTGTGGACTGTGTCCTGTCTCTCCCCTGGTCCAGGGTATCAGCAGTAGTGTGGACTGTGTCCTGTCTCTCCCCTGGTCCAGGGTATCAGTGTGGACTGTGTCCTGTCTCTCCCCTGGTCCAGGGTATCAGTGTGGACTGTGTCCTGTCTCTCCCCTGGTCCAGGGTATCAGTGTGGACTGTGTCCTGTCTATCCCCTGGTCCAGGGTATCAGTGTGGACTGTGTCCTGTCTCTCCTCTGGTCCAGGGTATCAGCAGTAGTGTGGACTGTGTCCTGTCTCTCCCCTGGTCCAGGGTATCAGTGTGGACTGTGTCCTGTCTCTCCCCTGGTCCAGGGTATCAGTGTGGACTGTGTCCTGTCTCTCACCTGGTCCAGGGTATCAGCAGTAGTGTGGACTGTGTCCCATTCTCTCCCCTGGTCCAGGGTATCAGCAGTAGTGTGGACTGTGTCCTGTCTCTCCCCTGGTCCAGGGTATCAGTGTGGACTGTGTCCTGTCTCTCCCCTGGTCCAGGGTATCATCTCCCCTGGTCCAGGGTATCAGTGTGGACTGTGTCCTGTCTCTCCCCTGGTCCAGGGTATCAGTGTGGACTGTGTCCTGTCTCTCCCCTGGTCCAGGGTATCAGTGTGGACTGTGTCCTGTCTCTCCCCTGGTCCAGGGTATCAGCAGTAGTGTGGACTGTGTCCTGTCTCTCCCCTGGTCCAGGGTATCAGTGTGGACTGAGTAGTTTGTTAGTCATTGATTTACCTCTTATCTGATAGCATGGAACCTTCCCCCGCCTGTTTAGTAGGGAGGGGAATACCTATCTCAGCCTCCCTGGGTAAACACCATGGCACTCAGTCTGAGACCTCACTGGGAGTCTGTCTGTCTGTCTGTCTGTCTGTCTGTCTGTCTGTCTGTCTGTCTGTCTGTCTCTGTCTGTCTCTCTCCCTCCCTCTCTCTCTCTCTCTCTCTCTCTCTCTCTCTCTCTCTCTCTCCCTCTCTCTCTCTCTCTCTCTCTCTCTCTCTCTCTCCCTCTCTCTCTCTCTCTCTCTCTCTCTCTCTCTCTCTCTCTATGTCAATTCAATTCAAGGGGCTTTATTGGCATGGGAAACATATGTTAACATTGCCAAAGCAAGTGAAATATATAATAAACAAAAGTGAAGTAAACAATAAAAAAATTAACTGTAAACATTACACTCACAAAAGTTCCAAAATTATAAAGCCATTTCAAATGTCATGTTATGTCTATATACAGTGTTGTAACAATGTGCAAATAGTTAAAGTACAAAAGGTGAAATAAATAAACATAAATATAGATTGTAAAACAGGCTTATCTTTCTCTCTCTCTCTTGCTATTTTATTGTGTTACTATTTCCTTTTTTTATTTTTCATATGTTTCTTACTTTTTAGCTCTGTGTTGTTGGGAAAGAGCTCGTACTGTAAGTAAGCATTTCATGGTAAAGACTACACCTGTTGTATTTGGAGCACGTGACAGGAGAGGAGGGGTCATGCGTACAGCAGGTCGGTAGATGAAGGTTGGGTGGGTGGCCTAGAGGACCAAGTTGCAGTAAAAATGGTCTATATTGTAAAAAAGGTTAGGGTTAGGCATAAGGTTAGGATTGTTGTTAAGGTTAGGTTTCAAATCAGATTTTATGAAGAGAAATTGTAGAAATAGGCAGGGTTTCTGACTTTGTAACTTGGCCAGATAGTGACGAATTGGCAGTTGGCTGAGTCCATTTCAATTTATTCAAAATATGTGGTGAGACACTGAGACATGCAAACGCTTAGTGGATTCACGTTACTGCCAAACCTGAGAATCCTCCTTTCTTCTCTGCCTTGCTTCCTATGGAACGTTCACAAAGAAACAGCCTCTCCCTCTCCATTAACCGCTGATCCATTCTCACTGGTTATGTCATGGCCACTCCACATAATGACTTTCTAGTCAGTTACTGTTTATCTTTACGTATCCCTTTTAGTTCTATCTGTTAATACAGACTCTCTCTCTCTCAATTCAATTCAAGGGGCTTTATTGGCATGGGAACATGTGTTAACATTGCCAAAGCAAGTAAAATAGATAATAAGCGATACAAATGAACAGTGGACATTACACTCACAGAAGTTCCAAAAGAATAAAGACATTTCAAATGTTATATTATGTTTATATACAGTGTTGTAGTGATGTGCAAATAGTTAGTCTCTCTCTGTCTCTCTGTCTCTCTGTCTCTCTGTCTCTCTCTCTCTCTCTGTCTCTCTCTCTCTCTCTCTGTCTCTCTGTCTGTCTGTCTGTCTCTCTCTCTCACTCTCTCTCTCTCTCTCTCTCTGTCTCTTTCTCTCTGTCTCTTTCTCTCTGTCTCTTTCTCTCTGTCTCTCTCTCTGTCTCTTTCTCTGTTTTGACCTCTCTTCCTGTATCGGTGGGAGGAGTGGTCCAGGGCAGATACTGATCACTGTCCCAGGTGTCATAAAGTACCATCTTCGGTTAACAGATTGAAGGTAGGTGGCTCAGCTAAGAGTCCTCTAGCAGGGGCCAATGGAATCAGCCTTAAATGGTAACACGCATGTCTTTACACTCTCTGGACAGGAAGGTGAGGAATTCTGGGATGTTGACCTGCCCAGCCGGATGATTGACAGTTCTCATTAAGCTGGTGGGTGGGGGGGTTGACTTTAGACTTTAGTCTCTCTCTATCCCTCTCCCATCTTTGTGTGTGTGTGTGCGTCTGAATGGGTGTTTGTGAACGACCACCATCTCAACTTTCTGAAAGTAAATTGGGAGCCTTAACACATACCACTATTAGAACTAGAGCAGGAGGAAAGTGACCAAGCCTGGCTTATTTTAGGTGGGTGTGTTGCACAGGAGGTTGGTGGGACCTTCATTGGGGAGTACGGGCTTGAGGTAATGGCTGGAGCGGAATAGTATCAAATACATCAAACACACGGTTTCCGTTGACTCCGTTCCAGCCATTATTATGAGTCGTCCTCCCCTCAGCAGCCTCCACTGCTATGTTGAGCATCTGCAGTTAGGCTGGAGACTGGAGTAGTTCGCTGCTTCAGGCGCCGGTTGTCCCCACGGAGGGAGAGCTATCTCTGGGATACCCAGGAGTCCATGGGCCCCTCCCTACTTAGGGCAGGCTGGTTCTTCTCTGTGTCTGAGGGATCTTCTGGATCTGAGGCTCAGCTGTGTGTAATGGATGGGATCCTGTAGGGGAAATAGGGGAGGTACAGGGGACAGAAGGAACAGATAAAGGGGATGGATGATTGGGCTGAAAGCTCAGGGTCATCAGTGGGGTTGGTTAACTATCTGATGTGACCACTTGAGTTGACTGAGAGAAAGACCAGAATACTAGACGGGAAAGATTTGTCAAAGCTGTCATTGATGTTTGTGAAAGACATTCTAGAATATGTGTGTGTGTGTGTGTGTGTGTGTGTGTGTGTGTGTGTGTGTGTGTGTGTGTGTGTGTGTGTGTGTGTGTGTGTGTGTTGTGTGTGTGTGTGTGTGTGTGTATGTGCTTGCGCATGTGTGTGTGTAACATTGTGTGTGTGTGTGTGTGTAACATTGTGTGTGTGTGTGTGCTTGCGCATGTGTGTGTGTAACATTGTGTGTGTGTGTGTGTGTGTAACATTGTGTGTGTGTGTGCTTGCGCGTGTGTGTGTGTAACATTGTGTGTGTATATGTGTATGTTACTCTGTGCCCGTAATCAGGCATAGTTCCACTTTTTCCACTTTATTTTAAATTCAGGCTGTAACACAACAACATGTGTTGGGGGGTGTGAATACTCTCTGAAGGGACTGTATCTGAGTTTTGGTTGTTGAGAGTGAAGCGTCAGTTTAAATTGGTGTATAATAGTTGTTATGTTGCTTCTAGTGCTTCTATGATGTAGAAGGTAGAACAAGGGGTGAGATTAAGCCAAGCCGTTTTACACAGGGAGATGAAAGGAGGCCACTCTGTTTCTGTTTCCACTGTGGACCCAAAACAGCCACAACATCAACGGCCTATTTTTATTAACACACGACTCAGCTAACATTTTACATTTACGTCATTTAGCAGACGCTCTTTTCTGTACTGGCCCCCCGTGGGAATCGAACCCACAACCCTGGTGTTGCAAACACCATGCTCTACCAACTGAGCTACAGGGAAGGCTAACCATAGAGCTGGAGGGACTACAAGACCTTAGGGAGTGTTTCTTGTAATATGAATTCACTTATTTGTTTAAAAATGTGTTCTATTTTTAAATCCCTAGCTCACAGGGTCACAGGGGTCACTGATAATCCTAGTTCCATGGGAAGTTGTCCCTTAATAAAGAGCTGGGCTTGTTTTCTTTTCTTTGGGTTTGTAAAGTATGTTTTCTTTTCATCCACAGTTAACAGTGTCTCATCTGATCTAATCGGTAGAGGAGTTTCCTCCTAAACCTCCCTCTGTGGTGCAGGTCTTCTGTTTTCTCAGAGAGTCTGTCTGTCTGTCTGTCTGTCTGTCTGTCTGTCTGTCTGTCTGTCTGTCTGTCTGTCTGTCTGTCTGTCTGTCCGTCTTTATTCCAATAGCTATCTCTGCCACATGTCAGTCCGCCTGGTCCTGGATCCTCCTGGAGATCTGTCTCTGTGTGATCTCCACTCTTTATAATCCCTCCTGGCAGCCCTAACAGTGCTGTGATTGTGGTGGGTTATCATGACATCAGGCTGACTGTCTGTGTGGCAGCAGGTGGCCCTGCCACCCACTCCCACTCCTGAGACAGACCTGTGGAGGGGCGGGTGGTTGTCTGTGTGTGTGTGTGTGTGTGTGTGTGTGTGTGTGTGTGTGTGTGGTGTGTGTGTGTGTGTGTGTGTGTGTGTGTGTGTGTGTGTGTGTGTGTGTGTGTGTTGGGCAGCTAATGGGCATCAGTTGGCATATGGCATGGCTTGTAGACAGGGACCTGATGGGACAGGACTGAAACAGGTTCCCATGCCAGAAGGCTTCTTAGTGGGATTTAGGTGTGTTTATGGTGAAGCATTCCTCACCAGGTCAACCTAAATGAGCCGTTACATCAGACTCTTCCAAACGGAAACCCTCCCTGTTTACAACACTCTCTTACTGTTGGACAGTTGCATCGTGGTGACATCATCTCCCATGGTCTCTGTTCTACTGCTTGGTTGTCCATCTCATTTGCTGCACTACTGGTGATCAGAGCTGTTAGAGGAGGGAGACGTTTCTCTATTTCTCTTTCACTGGCAGAGCAGGGCTGGCAGGGCTGGCAGAGCAGGGCTGGCAGGGCAAGGCTGGCAGGGCTGGCAGGGCAGGGCTAACAGAGCAGGGCAGGGCTGGCAGAGCAGGGCTGGCAGAGCAGGGCTGACAGAGCAGGGCTGGCAGAGCAGGGCAGGTTAGGGCAGGGCTGGCAGAGCAGGGCTGGCACAGTTTCCACACAGCTCTGTATCATGCATATAGTTCTGTATTTATTTATGTTTATTTTCATGGTTGTTGAATGGTTGATGGTTATTGGATGGTTGATGGTTATTGGATGGTTGATGGTTGATGGTTGTGTAGCTTAGGTATCATACCTCCTGCCTGCTGGCTCTATAGACTAACGGTGGTGACAACGAGGGTCTATAGTATGTCATTAGGTATCATACCTCCTGCCTGCTGGCTCTATAGAGTAACGGGTGGTGACAACGAGGGTCTATAGTATGTCATTAGGTATCATACCTCCTGCCTGCTGGATCTATAGACTAACGGTGGTGACAACGAGGGTCTATAGTATGTCATTAGGTATCATACCTCCTGCCTGCTGGATCTATAGACTAACGGTGGTGACAACGAGGGTCTATAGTATGTCATTAGGTATCATACCTCCTGCCTGCTGGATCTATAGACTAACGGTGGTGACAACGAGGGTCTATAGTATGTCATTAGGTATCATACCTCCTGCCTGCTGGATCTATAGACTAACGGTGGTGACAACGAGGGTCTATAGTATGTCATTAGGTATCATACCTCCTGCCTGCTGGCTCTATAGACTAACGGGTTGTGACAACGAGGGTCTATAGTATGTCATTAGGTATCATACCTCCTGCCTGCTGGATCTATAGACTTTATAGACTATAGTCATTGTCAGGGGATACCTACTCTAATGGCACCACTCCATCCAGAACTACTGAATTGGTTCTGTTTATGTTCTGTTTACACAACACAAAATTCCACCCAGTCTAGTTTCCGGCCAAGCCAAGATGGCACCATCCCAAAAAGCCTAGAAGTCCCCTTCTGTCCCCACCCAGAAAACCAGTCTTCTTCCCCTCTTCTTGTGCTTTAATCCTCTGTCTGTTTTTTATACACTATGTCTTAGAAGCAAAGACATTACTGCTATTTGGAAAGTTTGAGATGAGGGAGAAAGTGTGGTGGAACAAGTCTTAGCATTGTTAAGTGTCTTGTTAGCTGGATCAAATTCTTTGTTAGCTAGACAGAGAAATGTTGAGCAACATTAGCCAACTTATCTGATCAAATAATTGAGTTTATGGTGTGAAAATTAGCTTGCTTATAAAGTCAGACAGCTAACATTAGCTAGCTAACTTTACAACATCAGATGAGCTAACATTAGTAACCTAACCAATTCACTATAGTATTAACTGGTATACGACTCCTTTCCGTTCAAGTTATAACACATTAGTTGCTTACTGAACCCTGGCAATCTGTGTGAAATGTTAACTAGCTAACGAACTAACCACTATCTGTTAACTATTGTTTTCCCTCTACAGTATGTGGTTCATTTTCAGAATGAGAGAATTAGGTGTAAATGAGGCGTTGCTTATTAAACAAGTGGATTCAGGGATCAAGTGTAGCTGGAGCTGGGCCTGGCTTAAGATGGATGTCACTATAAATGTGAAAGAAACACCACAACACTTTCCCTCTTTCTCACTTTTCCTGTCACATTGTAGAACAGATGTCCACAGGCAGGAAGTGTACAATGTAATAATGTGCAGTGTTGCCCAAAGATATTGCTTTTGTTGTGTTGAACTTGACAGTAACACGTGTGTGAGTGAGGGGGATTATAAAAATGTTTACTCAGTGAACATTATTTTTGCACACGTGTAGCCTTGTGCACTTGATCGATGTCTAATATAGTGGTCACTATAATAGAGCTAAAATAGAATGCCTGTTTGTTTCATTCTATTTCTACTTCAAGATGTTTTTTCCCCAAGTACAATATTTAGATGTGTGTGTGGTCACAAGCCTTCTATTATAAAGGCTGTCATAGCTAACTGCAATATTAGTGTATTGTTTTTTTCTCAAGTCTTGAGTGTCATTTGCAGTAAAGTCTAGGCAACAAATAACATTGGATTGCTTTCTTTACATGTTTTAGCTGTGAGTTCGGTTCACATGAACCACTTTTTATTTAACACACAGACTGATCATGTAGATCATATTCTTTGTTGTTTAATTAGTTCAAACCTGTATTTCCTCCTAGCAGGGATTTATTACGTTTCAGTGCAACTAAAAAAAAGGGTCACCTTTTTGGGCCTTCGCCGGTTTGCATCCCTCCTCCTCCCCTTCCTCCTCCTCCCCCTCCGCCTGCTCCTCTTCTTTGTCCTCCTCCTGCTCCTCCTCCCCCTCCTCCTACTCCCCCTCCTCCTGCTCGCCTGCTCCTCCTGCTCCACCTGCTCCTCCTCCCCCTCCACCTACTCCCCCTGCTCCTGCTCGCCTGCTCCCCCTGCTCCACCTGCTCCTCCTCCCCCTCCTCCTCCCCCTCCTCCTACTCCCCCTGCTCCTCCTCCTCTTCTTCATCCTCCTCCTGCTCCTCTTCTTCATCCACCTGCTCCTGCTCCTCCTCCCCCTCCTCCTACTTGCCCTCCTTCTGCTCCTCTCCCTCCTGCTCCTCTCGCTCCTCATCCTCCTGTTTTTGATTGGCCTGACTAAAGAGTTCTAGAGTTTGACATGACTCTGAGCAGAAACACATGGATGCTGGAGATTTGTGGGCTCATGTTTCAGAGGGTTAGGGTTCCATGGGGTTAGTCTGGGTTAGTCTGGGTTCAGGGGTCAAAGGCTTTGTAGCCTGTGAGGTAACCTGACCTGGGTAAGGGTTTGGAGCAAAACAACAGCATTTTGACTGTGCAGTCGTACAGCACATGCAACAAACACACACACACACACACACACATGCGCGCACACACACACATGCGCACACACATGCGCACACACACACACAAACACACACACACACACGCAAACAAAGCTTTCAGGCTTTGCATATGCATTCCAAAACCCAGGAATTCCAAAGTCATTTGAAATTCTTTGCTCAGCTTTCCCATGACAAATCTCTTTAGGATGCCCTCGTCCCCTTTTCCCACCGCCTTCCCTTTCTCCATTTTCCCCCCTTTGCCAAACCCCCTGTTGCTCTCTCTTCCCCTGCCTCTCTCTCTCTCTCTGTCCTGCTGTAGGACCATTAGGCTATATGGTTTAGATGGGATAGACAGTGTTTCAGCAATACGATTGGCCATTTTGATCCCTCTTGTTGCGAACAGTGTGGTCCATGGGGGTATGAGTGGTCATTAGGGTCAGAATGGGTGTGAGGGTGAATGGTCATACGGTTCATAGGGAGGAGACAGGTCAGTGTGGTTGAGAGCTTTGAGAGTGGTCCTTGAGGTCCATAGGTGTGTAAGCATGGTCAGATCAGGACCACTCCCCATGCTGTGGTATTCACCCTCTGGTCCACCAATAACAGCAGGCAGAACAGAACCCACTCACAAACAGGATGAGAATATACTAGAATATACTCTCTCTCTCTCTCTCTCTCTCTAATTCAATTGCCTTTCTCTCTCTCTCACTCTCAGCACTAAGTCCAGTTCCACCCTGTTCTAAAGCTCATGCCTGTCATTGGGCTGTGTTTTCAGAGATGTAAAGTTTTGAGTGAAAAGCGGTCCACTAGGGAAGCCCAGACCAACTGTGTTAGGCTGAATAACCGTGAACTCCCCCGGGAGGATGAGGACAGCTGAAGAGGGGGGAAGCATAGAGAGAGGGAGAAGATGAGTGAAAAAAGCCCTGAGAAAAGGAGTGTGAATTTTCCCCGGTGTTAGTGGCTGGGCTGTGGGGACACTGTATGCTTTTGTCTGCAGGCAGTGCTTAGCCAAACAGGATTAGAGGAGGGGAAGAGGCTCCAACAGCAGAACAAAGCAGCCCACAAGGCACGTGATCTGGGCCTGACTGGTGCTGTAGCCCTTCCCTCTGGTACCGCACCACCATCCAGATAGACACACTGTAGGCCCCTTCGTCCCATACTATCATCTACCATCCAAACAGAACGGTTTCATCTGGGTTTTACTGGTTTCCTTTGTTTACTTTCATTTCATTTTATATTATAAGTCTCCCCTTCCTAATGAATTACATTATGGTCCCTCACTAACTCACAGTCATCCCTATGTCCTCCCTCCTACCCTACTTCCCTCCCTCTCTCCCTTCCTTCTATCCTTCCTTCCTTCCTTCCTTACCTCCCTCCTTCCTTCCCTCACTCCCTCCCTCCAGCTGCTGGCTAGCTCTGCTCAATAAGATCCTATAGAAAAGCCCACCACAGACCTCAATCACTTTCCATATGGCTGCTCTCCTCATCTACCAAGTAGTAATGAGGTACAGATGGAAACTGCCTCGTGGCTAGCCACTTCCCACTGGCCCGACAACTGGCTGGTGGCTAGCCACTGCCCACTGGCCCGACGACTGGCTGGTGGCTAGCCACTGGCCTGACGACTGGCTGGTGGCTAGCCACTGCCCACTGGCCCGACGACTGGCTGGTGGGAAGCCACTGCCCACTGGCCCGACGACTGGCTGGTGGCTAGCCACTGCCCACTGGCCCGACGACTGGCTGGTGGCTAGCCACTGCCCACTGGCCCGATGACTGGCTGGTGGCTAGCCACTGCCCACTGGCCCGACGACTGGCTGGTGGCTAGCCACTGCCCACTGGCCCGACGACTGGCTGGTGGCTAGCCACTGCCCACTGGCCTGACGACTGGCTGGTGGCTAGCCACTGCCCACTGGCCTGACGACTGGCTGGTGGCTAGCCACTGCTCACTGGGCTGACGACTGGCTGGTGGCTAGCCACTGCCCACTGGCCTGACGACTGGCTGGTGGCTAGCCACTGCCCACCGGCCCGACGACTGGCTGGTGGCTAGCCACTGCTCACTGGCCCAACGACTGGCTGGTGGCTAGCCACTGCCCACCGGCCTGACGACTGGCTGGATGAGGCATTTCCCTTCCTGTGATGAGCAGACTGGTCGGGACTCCAGTCCCATCTCACTCAACACACACACCTCACCTGTGTGACCACCAACTGACAGACAAGGGCGCAGCCCACACACACAAACACACACAAACACACACCGGTTGGTCTGGTTTCTCAGCCCTGAGAATAGTCATTTCATAACTCCAGGGTTTCCCTCTGACTGTGTAATAGCTGTAATCAGGGCCGTAATCAGGGCTGAAATGAGCATGGCCTGCTGTCACTTCCACACATCTGGAAGGAGGTGCTGTGGCTGTGGCTGTGGCTGTGCAGCTGTTCCACACTGAACACAGTAGAAATGTGATCATCTGAGCCCATGGCATGGCAGACGTGTGCTTGTTGACTGGGGTCTGTTTGTTCATGTGTAATGGCTGTGTATGTATTCTACCTATCCTATACAGTACGGCACATTCTGCCATATTCCTTATCAATGTGAAAGGCATGTCTGGATGGCTGAGGGTCCAGACAGATGGATGGTGTGTGTGTCCTCTGTTCCCTAATCAAATCACTGTGATAGCACTGTACTTCCCCCCCACACCTTACAAGTGTGGACATGAATTCATCCCAGGACAGCCCACCCATAGAGCAGCAATGTTTCCCCCCAAATCCTCCTCCCACCTTCCTCCCAGTCTGTCACAATCTGATCACAATGCGTCTTTTAATCGTCTACACTTGTCTAAAAATGTGGACAAGATCAGGACAGGCAGCATGTTAGAAGCAGGTCTAAACAGGGCTTATGTCTGTGAGGAGTTCTGATGGCAGGAGGAGTTGAGTAAACAGAACAAAAGGCTGTGGAACCAGTTATTTAATAATCATTCGTTGAGTGTTTGGCCATGGTCATGAAAGACACTACATCCGTATGTATATAGAGTGTGTATGTATTTATTTGCGTTCCCCTATGTAAACTCTCCGTCAGTAGAGGCAATTCAGAGTTTTTTTTCTGTGCTCCTCTCCGATGTGAACACTGTGTTGGTATTTCCTGTTTTCACTGTGGAGAGATGCCCTTTGAACTCTCCAACAGGCACTCCCCCAGGACACCCCCACTCTCTACACTCAGGGCCCCACCCCTTTTTCCCAGCATCCCTCAGAGCAACAACAACACAAATCCACTCGTGGATGTTTGTTTTTGATCAATATCCCAAATGTAATTTGTATTTTCCCATATATTTGTCTCTGACTGCCATAACGTATTACAGCCTGTCGACCTGGTAGCACCCTACACAACAGGCAGGCACTTAAACACACACCGCCTGAGCAACTGACACAACATTGTGTTGTTAACTATTGAAGCCAAGGCTTTCAAAGTGTCAATGTGAGAGGGACAGAAGATAGAGAGAGAGAGAGAGAGAGATAGAGAGAGAGAGAGAGAGAGAGAGAGAGAGAGGGAGGAGCAGGATAGACAGAGGAGGAGGATAGCGGTACGACAGACCACATATTAACCTTGCACACCCTAATTGACAAACAAACAAACAAAAACAAAGTCTTCTCATGCGTTGTTGATTTCAAAAAGCTTTTAACTCAATTTGGCATGAGGGTCTGCTATACAAATTGATGGAAGGCGGGTTGAGGGAAATATAAATTCCATCTAGATAGACACCGTTGCCCTAGAGCACACAAAAAACTATACATACCTTGGCCTAAACATCAGTGCCACACGTAACTTCCACAAAGCTGTGAACGAGCTGAGAGACAAAGCAATAAGGGCCTTCTATTCCATCAAAAGGAACATAGAATTCAACATACCAATGAGGATCTGGCTAAAAATACTTGAATCAGTTATAGAACCCATTGCCCTTTATGATTGTCAGGTTTGGGGTCCGCTCACCAACCAAAAATTCACAAAATGGGACAAACACCAAGATGAGATGCTGCATGCAGAATTCTGCAAGAATCTTCTGTGTACAACGTAGAACACAAAATATTAGGCCGATACCCACTCATTATCAAAATCCAGAAAAGAGACGTTAAATTCTACAACCACCTAAAAGGAAGTGAATCCCAAACCTTCCATAACAAAGCCATCACCTACAGAGAGATTAGCCTAGAGAAGAGTCCCCTAAGCAAGCTGGTCCTGGGGCTCTGTTCACAAACACAAACACACCCCACAGAGCCCCAGGACAGCAACAGCAACACAGTTATACTCAACCAAATCATGAGAAAGCAAAAAAATATCTACTTGACACATTGGAAAGAATTTACCAAAAACCAGAGCAAACTGGAATGCTATTTGTCCCTAAACAGAAAGTACACAGTGGCAGAGTACCTGACCACTGTGACTGACCATAAAATTGTCAGACTCCAGACACCCAAGTTATAGACTTTTCTCTCTGTTACCGCACGGCAAGCGGTATCGGAGCACCACGTCTAGGACCAAAAGGCTCCTCAACAGCTTCTACCCCCAAGCCATAAGACTGCTGGACAATTCATAAAATCGCCACCGGACAATTTACATTGATCCCCCCCTCTTTTTGTACACTGCTGCTACTCGCTGTTGTTTGTTACCTATGCATAGTCACTTCGCCCCCACCTACATGTACAGACTACCTCAACTAGCCTGTACCCCTGCGCACTGACTCGGTACCGGTGCCCCCTGTATATAGCCTCGTTATTATTATTCTTATTGTGTTACTTTGTATTATTACTTTTTATTTTAGCCTACTTGGTAAATATTTTCTTCTTCTTGAACTGCACTGTTGGTTAAGGGCTTGTAAGAAAGCATTTCACAGTAAAGTCTACACTTGTTATATTCGGCGCATGTGACAAATAATGTTTGATTTGATCCCAAATTGTAAGGGCTGTCGTCGGAAGAAGACCAAGGTGCAGCGGAGTTAGTGTTCATCTTGAATATTTAATAAAGAAAGAACACTATACAAACAAAACAAGAAAACTGACAGCCAAACAGTCCTGTCATGTGCAAACACTAACAGAAACAATTACCCACAAAACCCAAAGGAAAAACATGCTCCTTATGTGTGACTCCCAATCAGCAACAACGAGCTTCAGCTGTGCCTGATTGGGAGCCACACACACGGCCCAAAACAAAGAAATACAAAAACATAGAAAAAGGAACATAGAACGCTCACCCAATGTAACACCCTGGCCTAACCAAAATAAAGAACAAAAACACCTCTCTATGGCCAGGGTGTTACACAAATTAAGGAAATCTTTGACTATGTGCAGACTCAGTGAGCATAGCCTTGCTATTGAGAAAGGCCGTCGTAGGCAGACCTGGCTCTCAAGAGAAGACAGGCTATGTGCACACTGCCCACAAAATGAGGTGGAAACTGAGCTGCACTTCTTAACCTCCTGCTAAATGTATGACCATATTAGAGACACATATTTCCCTCAGATTACACAGACCCACAAAGAATTTGAAAACAAATCCAATTTTTATAAACTCCCATATCTACTGGGTGAAATACCACAGTGTGCCATCACAGGGGAGAGAGAGAGAGAGAGAGAGAGAGAGAGAGATAGAGAGATAGAGAGAGAGAGAGAGAGAGAGAGAGAGAGAGAGAGAGAGAGAGAGAGAGAGAGAGAGAGAGAGAGAGAGAGAGAGAGAGAGAGAGGACTGCATTATATACCCAACTCTTGCGTAAGCAGATTGATATTACACAAGCTAGTATCGATCATAGCTACATGTCATTCTCACACCCAATACAAACATACTTATACCCACATGTACATCAACACAAAAGAAAACACACATAGATGCTGTCATTCTCCCGAAAGTGTGTAAGGGGATATGGATGTTAGACTGATAGACATAGAACAAGTGAAATGACGTTTTTTAACAGTTAGAAATGGAGAGAAGAGGAGAGAAAACAGACCAGAGGCTGTTTTTTACGTTTTTTAAAGTGTGGAAGGATAAGTGCAGAACACTAAAGAAGGGGAGCAGGGAAATGGAGAGACGTTGAAAGATGAAGAGAAAAGTAATGAGAGAGAGTGGTGAAGTAGAGGAAGACAAGAAGAGAAAGGATGAGAGGAGAATGTTTGAATGTATGAATCTTTAAGAGCAGAGAGGTGAAGTACTAGAGTAAAGGTGTAGTTAGTGATAGAAGGTTTTCTATTCTAGCAAAGTAGTTCAATCTTTGTGAGAAGGTGAGAGATGTTGTGAGAGAGGTGGAGACAGAGAGAAACGAGAGGGTACTGAAGTACCCAACGTTAGAGAAGAGGGTATTGTGGTGGTGAGAGGATGATCCTTGAGAGGACAGAGAGAGTAGAGTAGGACTGTAGTAGTGTGAGAGGAGAGAGGAGAGTAGAGTAGGACTGTAGTAGTGTGAGAGGAGAGGAGAGGGTAGAGTAGGACTGTAGTAGTGTGAGAGGAGAGGGTAGAGTAGGACTGTAGTAGTGTGAGAGGAGAGGAGAGGGTAGAGTAGGACTGTAGTAGTGTGAGAGGAGAGGAGAGGGTGTTTTGGTATTTTATTAGGATCCCCATTAGCTGTTGTGAAAGCAGCAACTACTCTTCCTGGGGTTCACACAAAAGATATCAAAAGAGAACCATGGCACTCTCCCAGAAGCTTGGCTGGTGCATAAAACCCACGAATTCAGACAAACTAAAGGTGTTAGAGGTTCGCACACAAAACATGAAACATGACATAATACATGACATAATACAGAACATTAATAAACAAGAACAACTCAAGGACAGAACTACATCATTTTAAAAATGGCAAACATAGCCCACATATCGATACAGTCACACAAACTATCTAGGTCAAATAGGGGAGTGGCGCTGTGCCGTGAGGTGTTGCTTCATCTGTTTTTTGAAAACAGGTTTGCTGTTTATTTGAGTAATATGAGATGGAAGTGAGTTCCATGCAATAAAAGCTCTTTTCAATACTCTACACTTTGTTGAATTTGTTCTGGATTTGTGGACTGTGAAAAGACCCCTGGTGACATGTCTGGTGGGGTAAGTGTTTGTGTCAGAGCTGTGTATAAGTTGACTATGCAAACAGTTTGCAATTTCCAACACATTAATGTTCCTTATAAAACAAGAAGTGACGCAGTCAGTCTTTCCTCAACTCTCAGCCAAGAGAGTGGCATGCATAGTATTTATATTAGCCCTCTGATTACAATGAAGAGCAAAACATGCCACTCTGTTCTGGGTTAGCTGCAGCTTAACTTGGTCTTTCTTTGCAGCACTTGACCATGACTGGATAATAATCAAGGTAAGACAAAACTAGAGCCTGCAGGACTTGATTTTTGTAGTGTGGTGTCAAAAAAGCCTTTTTATTATGGAAAGACCACTCCCTGTCTTTACAACCATGGAATCTGTTTTGACCATGACAGTTTACACCAAGCAATGGAGTCTCCTCAACTTGTTCAACAGCTCTACGTTCATTACCAGATTAGGCTGAGGTCTAGAGCATAGGGAATGATTTGTGCCAAATACAATGCTGTTAGTTTTAGAGATGTTCAGGACCAGTTTATTACTGGCCAACCATTCCAAAACTGACTGCAACTCCTTGTTAATGTTTTTTTGTGACTGTAGTAGCTGTTTTTGCTGACACTTATATGGTTGAATCATCAGCATACATGGACACACAGGCTTTGTTTAATGCCAGTGGCAGGTCATTGGTAAAAATATAAAAGAGTAGGCCTAGAGAGCTGCCCTGTGGTACACCTGACACTACATGTTTGACACTAGAGAAGTTTCCATTAAAGAAAACCCTCTGAGTTCTATTAGATAAGATACACTACCTGACCAAAATACTGTGGACAACTGTTAGTCGAACATCTCATTCCAAAATCATGGGCATTAATATGGAGTTGGTCCCCCATTTGCTGCAATAACAGCCTCCACTCTTCCTTCCACACCGATCTGGACAAAACATTTCTGTATGGACTCTCCTGGCTTCCGCCAAATCCAGATTCGTCCGTCGGACTGCCAGATGGTGAAGCGTGATTCATCACTCCAGAGAACGTGTTTCCATTGATCCAGAGTCCAATGGCGGCGAGCTTTACACCACCCCAGTTGCTTCTTGGCATTGCGCATGGTGATCTTAGGCTTGTGTGCAGCCGCTCGGCCGTGGAAACCCATTTCATGAAGCTCCCGAAGAACAGTTCTTGTGCTGACGTTGCTTCTAGAGGCAGTTTGGAACTCGGTAGTGGGTGTTGCAACCGAGGACAGATGATTGTTACGCGCTTCAGCACTCGGCGGTCCAATTCTGTGAACTTGTGTGGCCTACCACTTCACGGTAGAGCCGTTGTTACTCCTAGACATTTCCACTACAAAATAACAGCACTTAACAGTTGATTGGCACACCTCTAGCAGGGCAGAAATTTGACGAACTGACTTGTTTGAAAGGTGGCATTCTATGACGGTGCCACTTTGAAAGTCACAGAATTCTTCAGTAAGGCCATTCTACTGCTAATGTTTGTCTATGGAGATTGCATGGCCGTGTGCTCGATTTTATACACCTGTCAGCAACGGGTGTGGCTGAGCTAGCTGAATCCACTAATTTGAAGGAGTGTTCACATACTTTTGTATATCTAGTGTAGCTCTGAATCCAAAATATTGCAGAGGTTGAAAAGTTATAAAACATACATTTTCTCAACAACAGGTTATGGTCAATAATATCAAACGCTGCACTAAAATCTAACAGCTCCCACTATGCTATTATTATACATTTCCTTCAATTAATCATCAGTGTCTGTGCAGTACATAGTTGAGTTCCCTTCTCTATAAGCATGCTGAAAGTCTGTTGTCAAGTTTACAGAGAAATAGTATTGTATTTGGTCAAACAAAATGTTTTCCAACAGTTTCCTAAGAGCTGGCAGCAAGATGATAGGTCTGCTGTTAGAAACAGTAAACACCTTCCTCTAGACTCTAGACACAATGTGAGCAAGACAAAGGAACTGATTGTGGACTACAGGAAAAGGAGGGCTGAACAGGCCCCCGTTAACATCGATGGGGCTGTAGTGGAGCGAGCTGAGAGTTTCAAGTTCCTTGGTGTTCACATCACCAACGAACTATCATGATCCAAACACACCAAGACAGTCGTGAAGAGGGCACAACAAAGCCTATTCCCCCTCCAGGAGACTGAAAAGATTTGGCATGGGTCCTCAGATCCTCAAAAGATTCTACAGCTGCACCATCGAGAGCAACCTGACCGGTTGCATCACCGCCTGGTATGGTAACTGCTTGGCATCCGACAATAAGGCGCTACAGAGGGTAGTGCATACGGCCCTTTACATCACTGGGACCAAGCTTCCTGCCATCCAGGGCCTCTATACTAGGTGGTGTTAGAGGAAGGCCCAACAAATTGTCAAAGACTCCAGTCACCCAAGTCATAGACTGTTCTCTCTGCTACCGCACGGGATGCGATACCGAAGCGCCAAGTCTAGGTCCAAAAGGCTCCTTAACCTGTTATGGATAGGGGGCAGTATTTTCACGGCCGGATTAAAAACGTACCCGATTTAATCTGTTTATTACTCATGCCCAGAAACTAGAATATGCATATAATTGTTTGATTTGGATAGAAAACACCCTAAAGTTTCTAAAGCTGTTTGAATGGTGTCTGTGAGTATAACAGAACTCATATGGCAGGCCAAAACCTGAGAAGATTCCAAACAGGAAGTGCCCTCTCTGACCATTTCTTGGCCTTCTTTAGCCTCTTTATTGAAAACAGAGGATCTCTGCTGTAACGTGACACTTTCTAAGGCTACCATAGGCTCTCAGAAGACGCCAGAACGTTGAATGATGACTCTGCAGTCTCTGGCTGAAAAACAGTAGCGCATTTGGATAGTGGTCGATCTGAGAACAATGAGACGGGTGCGCGCCTGCACGTGAAGAGTCCATTTTACATTTTCAGTCTTTGAACGAAAATGACGTCTCCCGGTCGGAATATTATCGCTATTTTACAAGAAAAACTGATTTTAAACAGCGTTTGACATGCTTCGAAGTACGGTAATGGAATATTTTGAATTTTTTTGTCACGATATGCGCCGGCGCGTCACCCTTCGTTACCCTTCGGATAGTGTCTTGAATGCACGAACAAAGCGCCGCTATTTGGATATAACTATGGATTATTTGGAACCAAACCAACATTTGTTGTTGAAGTAGAAGTCCTGGGAGTGCATTCTGATGAAGAACAGCAAAGGTAATCCAATTTTTCTTATAGTAAATCTGAGTTTGGTGAGTACCAAACTTGGTGGGTGTCAAAATAGCTAGCCTGTGATGGCCGGGCTATCTACTCAGAATATTGCAAAATGTGCTTTCATCGAAAAGCTATTTTAAAATCGGACACCGCGATTGCATAAAGGAGTTCTGTATCTATAATTCTTAAAATAATTGTTATGTTTTTTGTGAACGTTTATCGTGAGTAATTTAGTAAATTCACCGGAATTGTTCGGTGGGAATGCTAGTTCTGAAGTCACATGCTAATGTAAAAAGGTGTTTTTTGATATAAATATGAACTTGATTGAACAAAACATGCATGTATTGTATAACATAATGTCCTAGGAGTGTCATCTGATGAAGATCATTAAAGGTTAGTGCTGCATTTAGCTGTGGTTTTGGTTTTTGTGACATTATATGCTAGCTTGAAAAATGGGTGTCTGATTATTTCTGGCTGGGTACTCTCCTGACATAATCTAATGTTTTGCTTTCGTTGTAAAGCCTTTTTGAAATCGGACAGTGTGGTTAGATAAAGGAGAGTCTTGTCTTTAAAATGGTGTAAAATAGTCATATGTTTGAAAAATTGAAGTTTTCGGATTTTCGAGGAGTTTGTATTTCGCGCCACGCCCATCATTGGATATTGGAGCGGTGTTCCGCTAGCAGAACGTCTAGATGTAAGAAGTTAACATAAGTCATAAGACTGCTGAACAATTAATCAAATGGCCACCCAGACTATTTACATTGACACCCCCCCTTTGTTTTTACACTGCTGCTACTGTTTATTATCTATGCATAGTCACTTTACCCCTATCTACATGTACAAATTACCTCGACTAACCTGTATATAGCCTCGTTGTTATTTTATTGTTACTTTTTATTTCATTTTTTACTTTAGTTTATTCAGTAAATATTTTCTTAACTCTATTTCTTGAACTGCATTGTTGGTTAATGGCTTGTAAGTAAGCATTTTACAGTAAGGTCTACACCTGTTGTATTTGACATAATATGTGACAAATAAAATTTGATTTGAGATGAAAGATATGACTGATATGTGTCTGCTACCATCCTCAGTAACTTTCCATCTAAGTTGTCAATGCCAGGAGGTTTGTCATTCGATAACAATAATTTTTCTCCACCTCCCCCACACTAACTTTACAAAATTCAAACTTACAATGCTGTTCTTTCATTATTTATGCATGAATACAATGGCTCACTGTTCATTGTTGGCTATTCCTGCCTAAGTTTGCCCACTTTGCCAATGAAGTAATCATTAAAATAATTGGCAACATCAAATAGTTTTGTGGTGAATAAACCATCTGATTCGATGAAAGATGGAGTTGAATGTGTCTTTCTGACCATCATTTCATTTAATATACTCAAAAATTGATCTTGGCTACATAATAATACAATTTCTTATTTTTGTTGAGTCAGATGTGCAGCCAGACTTATTAGCCACTCCTTTTCCCCCCATCTCTTTCAACCATACCGTTTTTCAATTCCTCATCAATCCATGGAGCCTTAATTTACTGTAGCGGGCTAAATCAGGGTCACGCAGAGTGTTTATTGGTAGTCTTAAACAAATCTACTTTGAAACAAAAGTATACACCTCACACACATGGTTATGGGCTTAAAAATAAGAAGACACCAGTACTATGACAGATATAGAGTTGAAAATATTCCATTTTGAGTTTGCATCCCAATATAACATGCTGACGTCCGCGTGCGGTATCGTGCGCATGTTGATTTTGTCCACCCACACCAGACGAGATCAGGACACGAAGGTTGAAATATCAAAAATAGCATTAAACATTTATGGCAATTTCGCTAGCTAGCTTGCTGTTGCTAGCTAATTTGTCCTGGGATATAATAATTGGGTTGTTATTTGACCTGAAATGCACAAGGTCCTCTACTCTGACAATTAATCCACAGATAAAAGTGTAAACCAAGTTTGTTTCTAGTAATCTCTCCACCTTCGTGTTTCTTCTTCTTCAGACTTTATATGGCGGTTGGCAACCAACAAGTTGGTGCATTACCACCACTAACTGGACTGGAGTGTGGACCTCCGTTCATCTTTCAATCACCCACATAGGTATATGCTCCTAAAAACCAATGAGGAGATTGGAGAGGCTGGATTTGCAGCGCGTCAAGCATCACAAATAGAACCAAGTTTTATTTTAGTGCCTGGCTATGCAGATGCTTGTTGACGTGTGAGAGCAGGTACACTGATTGAATAACATGTATGTTTACATTTATTTTGCAACGCTCTCGCACGTGACGCGAGCGGTGTGGTCAGCATGTTACATTTAATACACATTCCAGAAGACTGAAATATATCAAAACTGTTTGACATAGAAACACCAGATATTCGGCATAGATTTTTTTTTTTATTATTAATTAATTATCAAATGATGAAAAGTATTAATAATATTCCACCCATGAGGCCACTGGGTAATTTGACTGCAGGAAAGGGCTACCTACCAGTTCTAGAAGTCACTTTCTTAACAGGTGCATGTTTATCAATAATTGGAAGAAGCAATTTCATAAATTCATCAAGTGCGGCATCTGGATGCTCCTTATTCATTATATCAAACCAAAAACATTATTTATCATCATCCACATAAGAGTCACAGCAAAATATTTTGTATGATCTCTTACGCACTATTTTAGGCCCAACATTTTGAACTTTGGCTTTCCTGGATATTGCCACTATATTGTGATCACTGCATCTAATGGGTACGAATACAGCTTTTAAACAAGTTCTACAGTATTAGTAAAAATGTGATCGATACATGTGGATGATCTTGTTCCTGTAGTGTTTGTAAACACCCTGGTAGGTTGATTAATAACCTGAACCAGATTACAGGCACTGGTTACAGTGAGAAGCTTCGTCTTGAGGGGACAGCTTGATGAAAACCAGTCAATATTCAGGTCCCAAAGAAAGTAGACCATTCTGTTTACATCACATATCAAGCATTTTACACACAGTATTTAGCTACTGTTAGCACTTGGTGGCCTATAGCAACGCCCCAAAATAATAGGCTTTAGACGAGGCAGGTGAACCTGCAACCACAACACTTCAATAACACTTGACATGAGATCTTCTCTAAGCATTACAGGTATATGGCTCTGAATATACAATGAGTATAGAAAACATTACGAACATCTGCTCTTTCCATGACCTAGACTGACCAGGTGAATCCAGGTGAAAGTTTGGAGACAATTGAGACATGGATTCTGTGCCATTCAGAGGGTGAATGGGCAAGACAAAAGATTGAAGTACCTCTGAACGGGGTACGGTAATAGGTGGCAGGTGGTTAGGGAAAGGGGCACAGGTTTGTTTCAAGAACTGCAACGCTGTTTTTTTTTTGCTCAACAGTTTCCCATGTGTGTCAAGAATGGTCCACCACCCAAAGGACATTTGGCCAACTTGACAGAACTGTGGGAAGCATTGAAGTCAACGTGGGCCAGCATCCCTGTGGAATGCTTTCGACAACATGTAGACTCCATGCCCAAACAAATTCAGGCTGTCCTGAGGTCAAACGGGAGTCAGGGCAAGTCAATATTAGGAAGGTGTTCCTAATGTTGGTATAGTCAGTGTATATAGAGTGCCTTGCAAAAGTATTCACCCTCCTTGGCGTTTTTCCTATTTTGTTGCATTACAACCTGTAATTTAAATAGATTTTTATTTGGATTTCATGTAATGGACGTACATACACAAAATAGTCCAAATTGGTGAAGTGAAATGAATATAATTACTTGTTTCAAAGAATTATACAAAATAAAAAATGGAAAAGTGGTGCGTGCATATGTATTCACCCCCTTTGCTATGAAGCCCCTAAATAAGATATGGTGCAACCAATTATCTTCAGAGGTCACATCATTAGTTAAATAAAGTCCACCTGTGTGCAATCTAAGTGTCACATGATCTGTCACATGATCTCAGTATATATACACCTGTTCTGAAAGGCCCCGGAGTCTGCAACACCACTAAGCTAGGGGCACCACCAAGCAAGAGACACTATGAAGACCAAGGAGCTCTCCAAACAGGTCAAGGACAATGTTGTGGAGAAGTACAGATCAGGGTTGGGTATAAAAAAATATCAAAAACTTTGAACATCCCACGGAGCACCATTAAATCCATTATTAAAAAATTGAAAGAATATGGCACCACAACAAACCTGCCAAGAGAGGGCCACCCACCAAAACTCACGGACCAGGCAAAGAGGGCATTAATCAGAGAGGCAACAAAGAGACCAAAGATAACCCTGAAGGAGCTGCAAAGCTTCACAGCGGAGATTGGAGTATCTGTCCATAGGACCACTTTAAGCTGTACACTCCACAGAGTGTACAGCTGACTCTTTTGTGTTTACGGAAGAGTGGACAAAACAAAATAAGCAAACATGTTTGGTGTTTCCCAAAAGGCATGTGGGAGACTCCCCAAACATATGGAAGAAGGTACTCCGGTCAGATGAGACTAAAATTGAGCTTTGGAAAATGCTATGTCTGGCGCAAACCCAACACCTCGCATCACCCCGAGAACTCCATCCCCACAGTGAAGTATGGTGGTGGTAGCATCATGTAGTGGAGATGGATTTCATCTGCAGGGACTGGGAAACTGGTTAGAATTGAAGGAATGATGGATGGCGCTAAATACAGGGAAATTCTTGAGGGAAACCTGTTTCAGTCTTCCAGAGATTTGAGACTGGGACCGAGGTTCACCTTCCAGCAGGACAATGACCCTAAGCATACTGCTAAAGCAAAACTCGAGTGGTTTAAGGGGAAACATTTAAATGTCTTGGAATGGCCTAGTCAAAGCCCAAACCTCAATCCAATTGAGAATCTGTGGTATGACTTAAAGATTGCTGTACACCAGCAGAACCATTCCAACTTGAAGGAGCTGGAGCAGTTTTGCCTTGAAGAACTGCCAAAAATCCCAGTGGCTAGATGTGCCAAGCTTATAGAGACATACCACAAGAGACTTGCAGCTGTAATTGCTACAAAAGGTGGCTCTACAAAGTATTGACTTTGAGGGGGTGAATAGTTATGCACGCTCAAGTATTTCTTGTTTGTTTCACAATAAATAAAAATTTAAAAAATCTATTTTAATTCCAGCTTGTAAGGCTACAAAATAGGAAAAATGCCAAGGGGGTGAATACTTTCGCAAGTCACTGTACCAACACCTCCCCCATAAGCATTCCTGTAGATGTTATAGATGTTATATCCTTGTATTGCTACTGCTGTATCATCAAAGGAATTATCTAAGTGAGTCTCAGAAATGGCTAATATATGAATGTTATCTGATGTTAGCAAGTTATTGATTTCATGAACCTTATTTCTAAGGCTACATATATTAATATGGGCTACTCACAAGCTGAGATTCTATCAGAGAGGAGAGAGGCTGAGCTGGAACAGAGCAGCTCACATTCCAGCTACTGTAACACTGAGGAAGGATAGGGGCTACAGCACCGGCCCCCGCCTTTCTTTCCTCCTCTCTCTCTCTCTCTCTCTCTCTCTCGCTCTCTCTCTCTCTCTCTCTCTCTCTCTCTTTCTCTCTCTCTCTCCCCTTTGTTTTTTTTGCTCCCCTCTCAGTAACTCCACAGTTAAATTCAGACGCTGGTGGCAGACTACAATTAAGAGTATCTGTAAAGAGCTCTGGAGTCTTGACTCTTTTGTGTTTTCACTGAAGACACTCACAGCGGTACACACACATCCATCATCCTTCTGAGACGCGCTGGCACAGGTTGTTTGTTTTCTTTTGGTTTTGAAGAGGAGGGGGTGTAGCAGCGTTCACACGGGGACTGAAAGGACCCCCGCCGTTACAACGCTGTCCCGCGCCAACACAGGGACACAAGGGGGGGTAAGTTACCTTCTGATCTTTTTTAGGGGACAAAGACCACCCTCCACCCCCCCATTACGCATCTTTACTCAGGCAATGCTGAGTGTAAGTGCTTTGACCTAAATGAACATGATATGCTGATAGGCTATATGGTGTTGTCCTCTACTTATCAGATTCTGTATGGTGTTGTCCTCTACTTATCAGAGGCTATATGGTGTTGTCCTCTACTTATCAGAGGCTATATGGTGTTGTCCTCTACTTAGCAGAGGCTATATGGTGTTGTCCTCTACTTATCAGAGTCTGTATGGTGTTGTCCTCTACTTATCAGAGCCTGTATGGTGTTGTCCTCTACTTATCAGAGTCTGTATGGTGTTGTCCTCTACTTAGCAGAGGTTATAGGGTGTTGTCTTCTACTTAGCAGAGGTTATATGGTGTTGTCCTCTACTTAGCAGAGTCTGTATGGTGTTGTCCTCTACTTAGCAGAGGCTATATGGTGTTGTCCTCTACTTAGCAGAGGCTATATGGTGTTGTCCTCTACTTAGCAGAGGCTATATGGTGTTGTCCTCTACTTAGCAGAGGTTATATGGTGTTGTCCTCTACTTAGCAGAGTCTGTATGGTGTTGTCTTCTACTTAGCAGAGGCTATATGGTGGTGTCATATACTTAGCAGAGGCTATGTGGTGTTGTCCTCTACTTAGCAGAGGCTATATGGTGTTGTCCTCTACTTAGCAGAGGCTATATGGTGTTGTTCTCTACTTAGCAGAGGCTATGTGGTGTTGTCCTCTACTTAGCAGAGGCTATATGGTGTTGTCCTCTACTTAGCAGAGGTTATATGGTGTTGTCCTTTACTTATCAGAGTCTGTAGGGTGTTGTCCTCTACTTAGCAGAGACTATGTGGGGTTGTCCTCTACTTAGCATAGGTTATATGGTTTTGTCCTCTACTTAGCAGAGACTATGTGGGGTTGTCCTCTACTTAGCATAGGTTATATGGTTTTGTCCTCTACTTAGCAGAGGCTATATGGTGTTGTCCTCTACTTATCAGAGTCTGTATGGTGTTGTCCTCTACTTAGCAGAGGCTATGTGGTGTTGTCCTCTACTTATCAGAGTCTGTATGGTGTTGTCCTCTACTTAGCAGAGGTTATATGGTGTTGTCCTCTACTTAGCAGAGCCTGTATGGTGTTGCCCTCTACTTATCAGAGGCTAAATGGTGTTGTCCTCTACTTAGCAGAGCCTGTATGGTGTTGCCCTCTACTTATCAGAGGCTATATGGTGTTGTCCTCTACTTAGCAGAGGCTATGTGGTGTTGTCCTCTACTTAGCAGAGGCTATGTGGTGTTGTCCTCTACTTAGCAGAGCCTGTATGGTGTTGTCCTCTACTTAGCAGAGCCTGTATGGTGTTGTCCTCTACTTATCAGAGCCTGTATGGTGTTGTCCTCTACTTAGCAGAGGCTATATGGTGTTGTCCTCTACTTATCAGAGGCTATATGGTGTTGTCCTCTACTTATCAGAGGCTATATGGTGTTGTCCTCTACTTAGCAGAGTCTATGTGGTTTTGTCCTCTACTTAGCAGAGGCTATGTGGTGTTGTCCTCTACTTAGCAGAGCCTGTATGGTGTTGTCCTCTACTTAGCAGAGCCTGTATGGTGTTGTCCTCTACTTAGCAGAGGCTATATGGTGTTGTCCTCTACTTAGCAGAGGCTATATGGTGTCCTCTACTTAGCAGAGGCTATGTGGGGTTGTCCTCTACTTAGCAGAGCCTGTATGGTGTTGTCCTCTACTTATCAGGGTCTGTATGGTGTTGTCCTCTACTTAGCAGAGGCTATGTGGTGTTGTCCTCTACTTATCAGAGTCTGTATGGTGTTGTCCTCTACTTAGCAGAGGTTATATGGTGTTGTCCTCTACTTAGCAGAGCCTGTATGGTGTTGTCCTCTACTTATCAGAGCCTGTATGGTGTTGTCCTCTACTTAGCAGAGGCTATATGGTGTTGTCCTCTACTTAGCAGAGGCTATATGGTGTTGTCCTCTACTTAGCAGAGGCTATGTGGGGTTGTCCTCTACTTAGCAGAGCCTGTATGGTGTTGTCCTCTACTTATCAGGGTCTGTATGGTGTTGTCCACTACTTAGCAGAGGCTATGTGGTGTTGTCCTCTACTTATCAGAGTCTATATGGTGTTGTCCTCTACTTAGCAGAGGTTATATGGTGTTGCCCTCTACTTATCAGAGGCTATATGGTGTTGTCCTCTACTTAGCAGAGGCTATGTGGTGTTGTCCTCTACTTAGCAGAGGTTATATGGTGTTGTCCTTTACTTATCAGAGCCTGTATGGTGTTGTCTTCTACTTAGCAGAGGCTATGTGGTGTTGTCCTCTACTTAGCAGAGCCTGTATGGTGTTGTCCTCTACTTATCAGAGTCTGTATGGTGTTGTCTTCTACTTAGCAGAGGCTATGTGGTGTTGTCCTCTACTTAGCAGAGGCTATGTGGTGTTGTCCTCTACTTAGCAGAGCCTGTATGGTGTTGTCCTCTACTTAGCAGAGCCTGTATGGTGTTGTCCTCTACTTATCAGAGCCTGTATGGTGTTGTCCTCTACTTAGCAGAGCCTGTATGGTGTTGTCCTCTACTTAGCAGAGGCTATGTGGTGTTGTCCTCTACTTAGCAGAGCCTGTATGGTGTTGTCCTCTACTTAGCAGAGTCTGTATGGTGTTGTCTTCTACTTAGCAGAGTCTGTATGGTGTTGTCCTCTACTTAGCAGAGCCTGTAAGGGGTTGTCCTCTACTTATCAGAGTCTGTATGGTGTTGTCTTCTACTTAGCAGAGGCTATATGGTGTTGTCCTCTACTTAGCAGAAGCTATATGGCATTGTTCTAACAGTGAGAACATGTTTACTGA